>NC_092349.1:71405448-71582948 GCF_963676685.1 Mytilus edulis | reverse complement strand
GAATTGTTTAATATAAATGAAAGCAATATTGGAAAACAAAAGTATGCGCGCATCAGTTTATAGTGCCAGCATGTCCTCTTTTCAATCAAATGTTATATGAGCAATCAAAATTTTGAGTCGTAAACTAATTTCATTAGTTTTAATATCTCAGACTGACTCATATAACAAAATTATTTGTCCGCATCAACCAATACTGACCATACATTGTATTTGACAGCATCAACCAAAACTGACCATATTTACACTTTATTATGTAAATCTGCTATTATATAACATAGTAATTGGAAGTGATTTTTTTCTTCTAAATTCTAAAGTGCCCTTACTACAGTGACGTCATTTAGAACTGTTCTACAGTCCTGACTGATTTAAGCAGTTCTGCTGACAGTTCTACGATTACAACTGATTTGGACAGTTCTACCTAGAACATTTTTAGACAGTTCTTCCCTAGAACTGATCCTGACAGTTCTACCTAGAACTGATTTAGTCAGTTCTACCTAGAACTGATTCTGACAGTTCTACTTAGAACAGTTCTAGGGTAGAACTGTTCTAGGTAGAACTGTTCTAGGACAGGTTAGGACAACAGTTCTATGACAGATTATTTTGACAGTTCTAATGAGAGGTTAGAAGTGATCTCCACTGTAGTTATATTTATGTATGTTCTCTATAACTATGTAATTGTAGATTTATAAAAAATAAAGTATTCGTATTCGTCACAGAATACAGAAGGGCAATCAACGAACAAAAGACAAATAAATAAGAAACATTGATCCCAAAAACAGAACTTGCTTCTTGCAAGGCACTCGCCGTGAACACGATATGGAGACAAGCGTTTGGTTTTGAAATTTCCTACATGAGGCATTTGCTTCAATGTAGTTACGGCCCCGTTATAAAATAAAAGGGAGGTAAGGTTTCCTGAGACAATTAACCTCAAGATAAATGAAACCAATTTTCAGACATTTCAAGTATATTTAAATAATATTTATACTTTTATTATTAAAAATTTGGGAAGAGTTTCACAATTTTTTTGGGGGAAAAGATGCATTTATGAAGAATCTGGTGCCATCTCTTACTTTCGATTAGATTGGCTGAGTTATTTATTTTCAAGACATTGCAAGTCAGGTAATTTATTTTCAAACTACCACCACAGAACAAACCATTTACTTTTGTGATTATCAAGGCCAAGTTATTTATTTTCAAAATCCTCCTGGTCCCCCCCTAGAATATCAAATGGTCGTCCCCTTAAGGTTAAACGTGAGCTTATTAATGAAATAAAAGATGATGGAAAAATTATGTTCTAAAATAATGGAAAAATTCTGTGCTGATCAATAAAATAAAATCTTACTGATTTTTTTATAAAGAAAATCTGAGTTACTTACGTTGATGAGTGAGTTTGAGTTTCATTTGAAAGTAACTGATAAATAATTTCCTTATCGTCGACTTCAACCACTACATACATACATACATGAAACTGTTTAGATCAGATAATTGTAAACCGATTCTGGTGAGATTCAAAACTTGTGAAAACGTTGCCTTCAATGTGTTTACTGTCTATCACAACAATTGATTATATTTCTTTGGGGTCAGACACCGTTCACAGGCGCTGATCCAGCCATCATGAAAAGGGTAAATTCCACCATGAAACGGTCAGATAATTCTTATATTATCAGCATGCCAACAAATATTTGATTGGTTGGTCTGTTAGATTTTCTTTCCTAGGTTTTACACTTCGATAAACCATGTTGGCGAAACTACTTATGTTGCCTCTGTGTAAAATATATTAATGGGCGATACACACGCAGGAAATCGCCGGTCTAAAATACTTTGAATAGAAAATAATGAATAAAAATGTATCGGTTACGAATTATGAGTATTTAACACATCGCAAAGCGATGGGGGCATTAAGTCCAGCCCTTGTCTGTCAGTCCAGTCCATCCGTCGCTTACGTTCCAAAAATAGGTTTCAGTTCTTTAACTTTATAGTTTTCCTCAACTAAATGTTAAAAAATTTATACACTATGCTTATTACTAAAAAAACACAGATCAAATTTGAAAATGAATTGCGTCACTTTTACCATTCTTGAGTTATGACCTTTATAAACGAACATGGTGCTAAATCTGTCGTGTCCGTTCTCAACATTTAGTTTGCCTCAACCAAATGTTATTCAACATGTTAAACTACTGTGTTCATTACCACGAAACACATTTGAAGTTGAAAATTGGGTTGCATCCCTTTTACCGTTTTTGAATTATACCCCTTTATAAAATCCAAAAAAAAACAATATCCCTCATTAAGAGTCCAATCACTTATGTTAATTTTGCAAATAAAATTCGTTAAAACTAAATTGGTTGTGGCCAAGTTTGTTTCACTGAAGTGAAGAAGATTTTTGTAAAAAATAATGAACAGCAACGGTCGCAAACTGAGGAGACAAGCTCACCTAACCCTGTGGGTCAGTTAGCTAAATATCTGTGATATTGAATTTTAATCCGAAATCAAAAATTACAGAAAAACTGTGATAACTAATTCCACAATTTGTTATCACGAATGAAATCCGTTATAACCAATTATACAATTCGTTATAACGATTTTAATTCGTTATCACCAATTACAAAAAATTGTGATAACGAATTGAATTCGTAATAACGAATTACAAAATCTGTTATAACGATTTTTACCAATTCGTTACCACAAATTTAAATTTTTTATAACGAATTATACAATTCTTGATAACGATTTGAATTCGTAATTTCGAATTCAAATTATATTTTGGAAGGTCCTAAATGAAATTCCGTAGTACGATGGAACAGTCAATGTCCGAAGTTTTCTTATTAAAATCATCATTGTACTTGTATCTTCAGAACAAAAAAGCAAGGACTAATTGTATTTTCGTGAATAATAAGTGGAAACAAGAATGTGTCCAAAGTACACGGATGCCCCACTCGCACTATCCTTTTCCATGTTCCATGGACCGTGAAATTGGGTAATAATCTATGTTGGTATTAAAATTAGAAAGATTATACTATAGGGATCATATGTACTAAGTTTCAAGTTGATTGGACTTCAATTTTATCAAAAACTACCTTGACCAAAAACTTTAACCTGAAACTCCCACTTTCATTTTCTATGTTTAGTGGACCATGGAATTGGGGTCAAAAGTCTAATTTGGCTTCAAAGTTAAAAGATTATATAATAAGCAACAAGTTTACTAAGTTTCAAGTTGATAGGACTTCAGCTTTACCAAAAACTACCTTGACCAAAAACTTTAACCTGAAACTCCAACTTTCAATTTCTATGTTCAGTGGACCGTGGAATTGGGGTCAAAAGTCTAATGTGGCTTTAAAGTTAGAAAGATCATATCATAAGCAACAAGTCTACTAAGTTTCAAGTTGATTGGACTTCAGCTTCATCAAAAACTACCTTGACCAAAAACTTTAACCTGAACGGACGGACGCACAGACGGACGCACATACGGACGCACAGACGAACGGAGCCACAGACCAGAAAACATAATGCCCCTCTACTATCTTAGGTGGGACATAAAAATGTAAAGAAGCTTACAGGAACTTTGTATTATAACATATTGAAATTCTTGGTTCCTCCCGTTCGTTTAAAAAAATTGTACCCTACAAACAATACGGAAAAGAGCATAGACACATAATTAAATAAAAGAAAATGAATCCCGTCATTTTTCCATTTGTGGTGATTGGTATTTTCATTTTTTTTTAGGAAGCCACAGATTGCCCGGAGGGAACAACCTACTTGCGTAGGGGAAACTGACAATGCTAGTCAGTTAAGATTTAAGAGTCGAGCACACCTGCCACGTGCAGAATTCTAACTCCGCGGTACTGACTAGCTAGTTATACAGTAGTTCGACTATTTTTTCTTAGCTCTTGAACTACTTAGATCACTCGGCTACCGATGCCCCTATTTGGATTGCAGACTAGAGTCGATATGAAGATGGGTTGAAATTTTTCAACCTGAGCATGTCGTATGTAAAACAAATATCACAATCCAAGACTATTATGGAATCTTGAAATGTTACAATTATCAGGAGCATGTGATAAGTGTGTTTCCTGTCCATTACGCTTGTTTTCGTTTAATGTTTTGACATTAACCATGCAGTTGTTTTTTCGTTAATTATCCTTTACATTTTGTAATATCAGAGACTTTTATAGTTAAATTTATCAGTACGGGTTTTGCTCATTGTTAAAGGGTATACAATGACCTATAGTTGGTTTACTTGGACCCTGTTGAAGAGTTTTCGTATTCGCATCATACCAAATCTCCTTATTTTATATATATTACTTCAAGGGGTTAACACTAAATAGTTCTACACCGTGTCGATACTGTTTGGGGTTGAACATGGTCATGTCCATGATTTTCGCAGACTGTTTGCAGGGAATTTGATGTTTTTACTGTTTTGTATTTAAGGAAGAATATGTCTTTTACTAGTTAAGCTTTTAAATGGCTTTTATTTTTTGGATCGGTCACAAAGATGTTCAACTCCGCCACATTCTTTTAGAACCTGCCTAAAGCCAGTTGGAACCTTATCCGTTGGCCACGTTCGTTGCTGTCTGCTTTGATATTTGTGTGTTGTTTCATTATTGTTGCAATGAAATTAGTTCAATAGAATTATTTTCAATTGTTTCACATTACATTATGTTGGGCCCTTTGTAGTTTACTATTCGTGATTAATTTTGCCCATTGTTACGGCTAGTACCTTTATTTTTAATAGTTTACATCGATATCTTTGCCGATACGTGATTGTCTATCCGACTGACAAACCAGCAGCTTTCAATTAAGAAAGAAGAGTCAGTTCATTTTGATTATAGAGCTCCCTACGTTTCAACAAATTTACACAACCTTGGCATTCAAACATTTAGGTTTGATGTCAATCAAGAAAAGCCCCGCGGACGCACTTATACTAGTTTTCCTCAAGAGCATTTGCTGATTTTTATACACAAATAATATCAAAGGAAGCCCATACATGATATTGGTTTTGTTGTTGCCAAGAAAGAAATCTACAGAAATTTTACCAAAGACAACTGCCACTAGGATTTAACAGACAACTGACAGTTATTACTCACTTTTGAAATAGGTAATGGATGTGATGTGGTAAAACCATAGCTTGTGTTGTTCCCTTTATTATTTCAAATGGTTTTCTCACTGCGAAATTAAGTAAGTAGACCGCGCTGAAGTACGTCCATTATTCATTTTTCATTATTCAAAACTCAATAATGAATAATGAAATAGTGCAACGTTTAGTGATTAATAATGTTTTATTTCATTAATTATTCAAGTTGAAAAGTGAATAATGAAATAAAATAAAATATTTTAACATTTTATCCCTTTTTTTCTGATTTCGTCATGTTGGTGTAATTTAACAAATAAAAAGTGATTTAAGAAAGAAATCAAAACACTCTTTGTTTTTCTTCATTTATTTATTTAGTTTCGAAGGGAAAACTAGTGGATTTCCCTAAAAAAATCCTTGGTTTCATGTATGGACGACCTGAATATAAAAAAATATATGAAAATTAAAATACTATACATTGTTTTTTTTTATATTTTCACTGGACCTTTGAAATGTTGGTATCAATCGTGAATCGTTTAAGTATTGGAATGGAATCACAACAAGATGTCATGTTTTCGAGGTACCATTTTGTTCAACAAATGTCGACATGTGAAGAAAAAAAATTCGTGCATTTTCATTGTTCTATTTGTTATTAAATCTTGTGGTGAAAGTAGACAAGAATAAATACTATATTCTATGACACTGTGTTCATTTATTTCTAATTTTGATAATATAAGTTATATGGTTTGCTACTGATCCCCTACGGATCCATAGAGGGTTAGTAAAATCCATAGGGGTGAGGCCGGAGGTCGAATTCCCTATGGATTTTATTCACCCTCTATGGTCCGTAAGGGGTCAGTAGTTAACCGTATAACCAATTTATTGCACGCTGGACTTTTTCTGCTGTGTTTGTTGAAAAATAAACAATGAAGCACAACAACATTAAAAGATGACGTCACCATTAACAGTAGACGTGACGTCATATAGTGAATACGATGTATGCAAAAGCAAAGAATTATGTTAGACTGATTTTTTTTTAATCCACAACAACAGAGAATGTCAGGAATTCTTATATATAAAAGCAAATAATACTGTATTCGCAGATGACGATGGCTATATTCGTATCATCATAAACAAAATCCCTTTCTTTTTTCTTCGAATGTGACCTACCGATTTCAACTTTTTACAGTTTTTGGATCCTCAATGCTCTTCAACTTTGTACTAGTTTGGCTTTATGCATATTTTGATATGAGCGTCACTGATGAGTCTTATATAGACGAAATGCGAGTCTGGCGTAATAATTATAATCCTGGTACCTTTGATAAATATTTGTACTTAAATAATGAAAACGACACTTCCACATTTGGAGTAGGATTTGTGGTTCACGTCTATAGTTTTTCTTTGTTGAGCTTTTTGTACTGTTCTTTGTCTTTTCGCTGTGTTTTATATTTTGCAATCACATCATCAATTTCTTTACGAACAACCTTTTGTTTTTTTCCCCTCTCTTTTATTGGTAAATAGTCATTTTGAAACCAGGTTTGATCTTTGTTTGTGCTATATTTGTTTTTATTATATTAATTATACTGTGGGTTTTATAGAATTTCTTTTGCATGTTCTAATAAACATTTATGTCGGTGCTTTGCTTTTGCGCCAATTGGCATTTCATTTGCGCCAAAAGAATGCTTCATTTGCGCCACAAACCATATTTCATTTGCGCCAAAATAAAACATTTCATTTGCGTCAATAATACAGCTAAATAGAGGTAAAAAGTATATATTTGTTTTCAAATGAGACTTTTCTTGATAACTTTAAAACACAATTGCTGATTGCATAAAACATATTCCTCCGAAATCAGTCATTGTAACCATGTAACCATAAAAAAAAACCCACTATACACGGATATGTTCTTCAAAATAAGAGAGTTTTCATGATAATTCTGATAGTTCTGTTATAGATTAATTGATCATAAAACTTAAAAGAAAGCACTATACACAGGAGTAAAAACAAAGGTTTGTTCTGAAACAATACTTGTAAACAACGGTTCAGATGTACTGATGTACACTGGATAACCTATATGGGTGGACATAAAAAATTACAAACCTATTTATATATACTATGTAAAAACAAGAAAACGTGGTTTGATTTTCAATGAGTCTTAAAAAATGAGAAAAACCCATACCGTATAGTCGGCTTGAAACAGTCCCAACATGAAAAATATGGAGCCATCCAATTGAGAAAAAATAACGACCTGTTTGTCTCAAAATTGACAATGTCCATCTAGACACCTCAAATATATGATCACTATATAGTTATAAACCTAATCGACGCTCAGTTTTATGTTAGAAATGAGTATGAACTTACTCAGTTACCTAGGGGAAAGGAATACTCCAATAAAATCGTATTCACGATGTAGCAATGCATATTTAAAACTTTTCACCTATATGATACCTGTAAAATGGCGCAAATTAAATATTACCTTGTGTCGCAAATAAAAGATTGGATTATTAAACAATTGCGCAAAATCAATGCGCCCATTTATGTATGAGACCTCATTATGTGTAATCTAAGGATGATTTAATGTTGACATATCTTTACATAATGCCGTTTATGAATCAGAAACATCTTACTCTTCGTTGTACACCCTGTTTTAGTAGGGTCCGCTTTAGGAGAGTGTCACGCTCTCATTAAGAAAAATACTATTTTATTTTATTTGTTTAATTAATATTATATCTAGGCCATATATTACAAACCGTAGACAAGAAAATGTAAAAAGGATAATTGCTGATGTGCAGTTTTACCATGTCATTATATTTTAAAAAGGGAGTAATGGAATCAAATACAAGACAAGGTTTACAAATCTCAACTGTATGCATTTCAATTGTAAAAGATAAAATAAGGTGATAATTGTTCACATATAAGTAATGACATGTACCAGCCATGCGAATTCCGATTCATTAAAAACGCAAAATATGGAATCAGACGCAACCGGTAAATTTGTTAACTATATAGACACTGACATTTACATAACTATTGAAACCAGTCATGTGTTGCCATTTGAAGCATAGTAACATATGATAAAAGGCACAGGATGAAAATACATTCGACAGACTTTAATCGTAGAATTGATTGAAATTGAAGATACAAACTGATTACGTTAGCCAAAATTCTGGTATAATCAAATGTGATTTATAATAACAGCAAACATTTTTTTATGAATGAGAGAGATTATACATCAGATGTAGAAATGGTGAATTATCCTGGCACTCTTTTTTTTGTATTGGGTCAATAGTCAATTTCCTAGATTGAAATTAAGGATTATTTTCCTTTGTATCCATTAGAACTTGAAAGAATTCCAGCACGTTCGTACTCTCCTTCATCTGAAAATATACAATGTATACTGTATAAAAAAAAACCAATCAAAATATATAATCTAGACTCAACATGTAATACACGTAGGACACAGTTCTGTTATAATTTACATGACCATTCAATCTAAAAGAAGTATGTTCTAAAAAAAAAATGCCTATACCAAGTTAGGAATGTGACAGTTGTTATCCATTTGTTTGATGTGATTGATCTTTTGGTTTTGTCATTTGATTACGGACTTTTGGTAGTGCAATTTACTTGGAGTTCAGTATTTGTGTACCTTTTGTATTTACACATTCTAAATTGTAATGCAATTCATACATTATGATAGGTCCATTTACAAAACAATTTAAAAATTGCACTGTTTATGACATTAATTAGAATTCAATTGTGATTCTTTTTTTACTGTCTGCATTCATCATAATACTTTATAATGTTCATAGTGTATTTTTTAGAGCCTTTAAGCATAGCAACTGATTATATATTAGGGGAGGGAATTAGGGTCCACTAACTATGAAATCAATGGCAGTGGTGTCCCGTTATTAGGTTAATATTTCAAGCTTGAATCTATATGATAAGGATAAGAAATTGAAATGAATATATGAAAATGTTGTTGATTATCTTTAATAAAACTAAACGAAAAATATACGACGGAATATTTATTATGTATAACATTTAAAATTTCAGAGCATGGAAGGGTACCGGGTTTCTCTTTTACCCATTCCCTTCTCCAAATAATAGGAGTGACCCCGAGTATAAAATGATAGAGGACCATCACAGATTATATTCAGCTTTCAATATCTGCTCATAATACCTTTTTTGCTGTTGTCTGTAGTACCAAATATTATTGTGGTACAAGGTACATTTTTTTAATTGATTTACATTAAGAAGCATAATATTAAAAAATGTTACCAGTACTTTATCTGTATACATGTATACCCTTATTATTGACAACAGTAGGGCTAAACGTATTTGACCGTACTCATCCGGCATATACAAACAATTTGTTATTCCAATTTTTGTTACTGCGTTACATATTGCTATTTATTATATGAAATAAATGATAGTTAAGTCATAACGTTATTTGGAAAACTTCTGTATTAATGGTCTTCAAATGATCCGCGAGCAACTTGAAGCTTTGCAAAAAATTATGTGTGCTAGACATTTTTTTTTAACTTTTGTGTTGATTGAAAGTTTAATTCACTATCTATGATGTGGTTGCCGTTTATTGAAGTGGTTTATACGTGCTGCTTTTTAAAATAAATTAGGTCGTTGGTTTTTCTATATATAGGCCTATTATAGCTTGCTGTTCGGTGTGAGCAAAGGCGTTGTGTTGAAGAACGTACTTTGACCTATAATGGTTTACTTTTACGAATTGTGACTTTGATGGAGAGTTGTCTCATTAGCACTAATACCACACCTTTTTATATCTTTGACAATTAGCAGTACAGTTTTTTTTTCTCAATAATTGATTTGTTTGTATTTGTAAAAGGGCGAATAAGATACCAAAGGGTCAAATACAAATCGTGCGTCTAAAAAAAACTAGAAAACACCATGTTAAAAAGAGAAAAAAAGATTTAGTGATGATCACCAAAGAGTCCAAAAAGCACTACATGCAAATAACACTTAATATTCGGTCTTCAAATAAACCTGTTTCGTTCGCTCTGACACTAAGGAATAGGAAGACAAAGTGAAAGACTTGCATTCATTCAAGAAAACATACATCAACGTTCAGAACATGAACCAAAATCATAAAATAACTACCCATTTTTCATTTGTTCCACGTCTAACACATCTGCATCTATTCTTTGGTCTTCTTCCATAGTTAATGCAATGACCTCCAGATTTATAGCATCCATAATCAGCACATCCTCCCCATCCAATACTGGCACATCCTACTCCTTCCACCATATGGTTTCCAACATGTTCCAATACAATAATGGTCATCAATACAAACAGGAATGATTTCATTGTAAATCTGTGAACATAAACACTAAAGTCAGGGATTTTAAATGATTGTTTGAAAGATTATAACAATGAGTGGACATATACTCAATCAACAATTTCATTCAATAGAAGGGAATAACTATATATAAAATGATAAGCAACTGTTCCTCAGCTTGATATGATATGAAGATCTTTAGCAACGGTATATGGTTGCGTATTTTGATACCTGATAAAAGGGTATATAAGACAACATTTCAAACCTAAAATGATTCCTTTGGTGTCTCAAATGTATTTTTTATGAACATGAAATAATGTATCAAAATTGTTTAACATAATTGTCTAGCCTTCATGGTGTTGTGATACAACACAAATGAATAGCAGTAAGACTTATGCATAATAAATGTTTTCGGAAATCCTTTTATTAACTTTTAGAATTAAACACACTCAGTTGATAAGATCTTTCTATTTGTTCTATAGTATTGTTTTTTACCTGATGTTGCAAAAAGAGATATACATTATCTTTGAAAATGTAGAATTTGTCTAGTACGTTTAATTTTTACAACTTTGTTACATTTAATTTTATGAGCCCATGATTCAATTTACTGGAATATAATTACTGAATATTTAGTAAGTATAATGTAATTACTTGAGGACGCGGTATATCGATGTTAGATCATTCCGACGGCCGATGATCTTACACTGACAAAGTCCTAGTGAGATACTATTTTACATCCGTGTTCTTCTTTACTATATGAAATAAAACATTTACGCTTCACAAAATCTTATTCAGAATGCTATATAATAATATAATTTCGATCAAAGCTTAGTTCGTCTGTTTGTGCAATGATGATATTTACATAAAAGAAATAAGGATCAAATTTTGAAAAAAACTTAAACTGATGTTAGTGATGTTAAAAAAATAGCTCACCTTATATCTTTATATGTGAAACGATTATGTTACGCTACCGTCAAGCAATAGTCATCCCGGCAATGACACAATACTTTTCCTGTTTACTTGTAATTTGTCGGTGATTATACCATCTCTCGGACAAAACTGGTCGGATGAATATATTAGTAATACATCCTTTAGACGACACATTTACAACTAGTTATTATACAATCTGACCTTCAAGGAGATAACACTTAGTACAACGTGTACAATGGGATATAAGTAACACTAAATATCATACAAAATCAATATACTTTTCAGACAACAAGAATGTATATGTTATGTTATCTAAATCAAAAATCAAAGCACGAGATGTCATGCGTTTGAGGTACCGTTTTGTTAAACAAATGCCGACATGTGAAAATGAAAAATAAGACTCGTGCATTTGCATTGCTTTAATTATTATCAAATCTTTTTGTTAAAGGCAACAATGGTAAGCCACTGTTCGGAATTCATTTATCGATTGAGAAAAAAAAATCCGAGTTGCAAACTTAAACTGCATAAAAACCGAGAATCAATACTATAAACTATTACACTGGGTCCATATATTTTATTGTATACATCAATCATATCTTGTCAATTTACTTATAGAATTATACAAATCGACCACTGTAAAAATGTATACTAAAATTCAAAGAGCAGCCGCTGGGTCTACTAAATAAGAATATGCAAATCCTCCCAAGCCAATATCAATACACAAACAAGCTCTTGTTTCATATACAAAGCTATACTACAGTAACGCTTCACTGTGATCACCAAATTGTACTATATATAATACTAATCAATCATTTTTTCTACTACAAACAGAAATCATGAGAAACATAACCATGTGACAATGCATGAGTTATTATTGGAAACATACCGCGAGTCGTTCTGATTATCTTTTGGAGATCATGCTTGATAAAGCAATCCCTAAAGGTGTGTTCTATTGGGCATTTGATTGAAATTGAGGCTGATTAAATAAGATTTATGTTTTTATATTTTATATTTTCGATTTGAGTTTTAAAAAAGATAAATCAAAGTATTTTGTTTTAAAATGAGTACGATCATAATTCATTAATCGATGTATTTAAAAAGATTTGAATTGTATCATATAGAAATATGTTTTAAAACCCACGATAACAGCCTCAACTGGAGCAAATGAGGCGTGTAAGACAACTTATACTGTATGGATATATTCTAATGGTCGTATTCCAAATCCCATCTTCTTTTTCATTGAATGTGTACATGTCCGTCTGATTTTGTCTTGTCGACGGGTTTATATCTAATTGACCAACACTACGGCTGCCACATGCGGAGAAGGATCTGTTTATTCCTTGAAAAAAATCTGAGATTTACCCCAATTTTTAATGGAGCTCGTGTCTGTAGTTTTCAATGTTGTGTTTTAGTACTGTTGGTTGTCATGTCGTTGTTTTCATAGTTCGCAATGACGTTTAGACAAACAAAATGTAAAACGGATAATGCTGATGTTCAGTTTGTCCATTTCATTTTTTAATTTCTTAAGTATGTACTTCCCCTGCACTATTTCATTTGATTTAATTCATAGTTGTTCCTTTATTACATTCCCGAGTACCTTACACCCCCTGTACCCTTTTCATGAATATGACCAACCGAATAAGACTATTAACCGGATTTGTAATAATATGAGCAACACGACGGGTGCCATAGCAATTGTATATATTTTAATCGAAAGAGGTAAATGAAGGGGACAGTTGTTTACATGCAAGCATAATACTAGCTATGTGAATTCACACGAAAACTCTTGGAAAGAACACAACCGGTAAAATTACACTTCATTCGACTATACTGGTATCTTAGGTCCGATTTTGCAAAAGCTCAAAAGTGATTTGGGACACCGTCACAGCGTATCGGTAAACTTACTCAGTCATCAAAGTAACCATCATGAGATTGTTTCCATATTGATAACGTAATAACTGTATCGTTTGAAATTCCCAGTATAGACTTTTTGTTGAGTGAGTGCAACGAACAAGTTCATATTGTGTCGAGCAGCTGATGTTTTACAATATAGCAATATGCAGAGAGTAAATTAAAGAATTTATCACCATACATCTTTTGTAAAAAAGGTTGCATTTGTTCAATATGAATTCTTCTAAAATAAATCAGCCAAAACAAAACAAAACAAAACACTTTTGTCTTCATTTCCAATAATCAGAGAACAGGCTACGTTAAATTGAAAGATGTAGTCATTTTTACAATTGATAACAGGTAATATAGTTTAAACATATTTATTTATAGTGGATTGGAAAACAAGTTTTGCAACTTATATTAATCCCTTTCCACTTTGCAGGTGCGAGTGCTGCCTTGTAGCGGCATTAGCCTACTCTTCGAAATCTACAAAGAGGTGTTTAACGTGCAAGAGATATGACTCTCTCTTAACACGGGTCAGCCATTTATCGTCCCCTTCCGACGGACTATCATCGTTTCCTCAAGACCATACTCGCAAATGGTGTCAACAGAGTGAATATAGCGAATAGCATAGAAATAACGAAGGTTTTTGACATTGCTGTAGAATTATAAAGATTTTGATTGACGATTACGGAGAAGATCTAACCCTATTTTGAATTCATTTTGGTATTTTTGCTACAGACTCGATGCGATAAAGAGCTGATACAAGTTATATAGACACTTTAGTGTTGTTAAAGACATGTTCTTCTTGAGTTAACTTTTTGTCTTGTTTCGTTAATGTATATCGAACATCTTATTAAATTCTGTTTAATCAATGCGTGGAATAATGAGTCGATTTTGCATTAGCCCTAGAATCAGATTTACACATTTGCTTATTACTTTTTATTATTATTGTCGTCGTTTATATATTGGACAAACCGCTACACAATTTGAACATTCTACAAGAACCACTTGACGCGTATTTTTAATATACGAAAGATCCATTCTGAAAGAAAACATGTACTGAATGTATGTATATATTTTCAGATTCAAAAGTGTTCCCCTAGTATGTGCAATAATCTTGTAATCTTCAAAATATTGAAATTAAGAAGTGTTATGTTGATATAGACTGTTATGAACTGAAGTGTCTCAAACCTGAATAAATATAAAATAACCTAAAACTATAATTAGCAAAATGCATGTAGTCTATTATAATTACATTATTATCATTTGTTAAGCCATGTCTTGTGACATATCTTAAATGTGTGTGTAAAAGGTGTTTAGTCATGGTGCAAATACACAGATAAAATATATGATAAAAATCGAATGACGGATTTTAAATGCCAACATTTTATTTAAACAACTCAAATAGGTTTACGTTCTAATTATAATCTTTTATTATAATTGTTAAAGAGTCTTTGAATTAACCAAATATTAAGTCAATAAATTATGCGTGACGGACAAGGTTTTAATATATATATATAGGTTGACATTGTACAAACCGAATCGACTGAAGAGATATTTGTGTAGGATCATTATGTGCCTCTGCTCTATAAATTTTGCTTAACCAAGCCATTTTAACAGAGTTTGATTTTATTTGAAATTCGAAATGGCACACATTGGAAAAATAGTGAATAAGGAAAAATTAGACAACTATATATCGGTTCTTCTTGGTTTAAGATTCATGGTAAATGGATTACAAAATTTTGTAAAGAATAGTCTGGACCTAAAGAAATTGGAAATCCAACAGAAATGTACAACCGGATTTTGTCAAATAAACTGTAGTAGAAAGTTTGGTAAATCTTTCATCGAATGGTGTGAAACTTGTAAATACTGGAAATCAGAGTTACAGCCTTTTAATAGGTATTTGACACATTGGGATCAAATTAAATGGCATAAAATCGACAGCATAGATTTTCCACAGTCAATTGAAGAAATTGCAAACATTTTCGTCAAAGACTTTCATGCAGTTCGGCAAGGAGTGTTGGGTGACTTTAATGCTTTGATGTCGGTCGTTAGAAACTCAACATTATTCAACATTAACATTACAGAAATAGACGACATTTTGCGAATTCGTAACTCTTATTTTGCTCATAACTATTCAGGTGAACTGCATGAACCAGAAAAGCATATTTGTTTAAACGTATTCGTACGATTTCTAAAAATACCAGAGATAAATTGCACTGTGAGTGGAAAGGACGCGTTGCATTGCATTGAGACTCTTCGGTTATCAGACGGATTACCCGAAAGTTTGTTCCAACAGCCAGAAGGACGTCTTGCACTTTTGGACGTCCTTAATGATCATGATAATGGTGATATGGTTCAAAATAGGATTTATTCAGATGGAAAACTACAGAAAAGGTTACAAGAAATAATTGATATTCTGAATAAGAGGAAACCATACTTTCTTTTTTATCTGAGGCCGACACCAAAGGCCATGAAACATGCATTAATACAACTGGTATTTAGCATATGCTTAACTTATTGGTATTTTTCCAATCCGCCAACAAAGGAAAGTCCAAACGGTATGTAGTGAAAATAAATTTGATATGTTTAATGGTCCATGACTATTTTGATAAAGACAAAAGTTCAAACATTACTCTTAATTATTGAAAAATATATATGTAGGACTCTGAACTAGGATGGTGCTCCGAACCACGATGGTCATGCTGATATGCAATTTCGTTCATTAATTATTTGTAGGTGTATGAAACGCTTGCAGTATCTATCTTTTAACTAAGATATGGTGCATGAGCTTGTTACTGCATGATGGAATTATTATATATTTAAAACAAATACAGAACACCACTTAAATTCTAGATAAAATGAACTGAAAGAAAAAATTGTACTAGGATCTTTGATTATATTAAGGGAACGGCTTTTTCAAAAAGTTGTTGTACTTGAATTTGAAGGATATATGCTTAAAATAATATTTTTCATTGCAGAATGCTTAAGCATGCGATTCAAAAATCATTGGAATTTTGATAGTTTAGTCGATTTTGACTTTTATGTTGAAAATTTACACAACCAGAGTATTGTAAGTAGGGAGTGGCTAGCTGATAAAATTCATGATGAATTGCTGACTTCTAGAAGAGGCATTATTCTTTCGGCGGAAATGGGTTATGGAAAATCATCGATTGTTTCAAATATAGTTTGTGCTTAACAGACCTCAGCGTGGTATGCTATAAAACAAAAGGTGTTGACATATCACTTCTGCAGATATGACTCAATTAGTTCTACTAAACCTGCATTTTTTATTCGTAATATAGCTAGTGCCATTGTCAACAGATATCCAGAGTTAGGCAATTTCATCTTGTCTGACGATATTGCAAATGAGATGTTGTATGGGCTAAGATGTTCAGAAGACCCCATTTCATGTTTAGAAATTCTAATTCTCAAGCCTTTGCGGAATAGGTGGAATAATTACCAGTTCGTAATTATAATTGATGCCTTGGATGAATGTACCAGTGGAGACAACAATGATATTTTGCAGCTTCTGTTTAAACAGATGGATTATTTCCCACCGAACATCAAGTTTATAATTACATCAAGACATATTGAGCAGGTTTTGAGCAAATTCAAAGATTTGAATGTCATTCAATTAAGCACTTTCAACATTGAAAATAAAAATGATATTATACAATACATCAGACAAACAAGTGGTCTTACAGAATCGGAAATAAATCTCCTGACACAAGTTTCTAGAGGGAATTTCCTCTTTATGAAGCTTTACTTACACTCATGTAAACAGTCTAATAACTGTGATTTTCAAAACATACCAGATTCATTGGAAAAAATCTTTCAGATGAATTTTGAAAGAATTTTCGATGCTGAATCTAATCTATTTCAAGAATTAAGGCCAATATTAGAGATTTTATGTAGTACAACCAAACCTATGAGTGAGGAACATATTTTTGAAGTTGCAAACATTTCATCAGAAAATAGAAGAAAGATTGAAAGTATGATTGGCAATGAACTTGGACATTTTCTGAATTTTACGGATGGATATTTGTACTTTTTACACAAATCCATTGCCGATTTTCTAACATGTAGATCGCGAACGCATGAACGTTTTTTTGTTCATAAGGAAACAGGGCACGCATTAATTGGAACATATCTGTTGAAATTAAAATTTTCTGAAATTGATATAGCAGACGCTGTATATCATGTAGCAATGTCCAAAAATGACGAGCTGCAGAGCATATTACTACTAACCTATAGTCAACAAGTTAAGAAAGATACGAAATTAGATATTTTATCATATTTCCACAAAGCAATAAGGGATTTTAATTCATACGATACAACAAATCTCTTTTTAGTTATGATAACCAATAATATTATAAATGAAACAAATGACAGACACATGTCAGCCGCTTTCATAGCCGCATCTCATGGAAATGAGCATGCTTTAAAGTGCTTGTTGGATAATGGATCTGATCCATTTTTCAAAGTTACATTTCCATTTATAATTAGTAAAGACCAACGGTTACTGACAGATTTGGTTCATGGATGCAAGTACATTTATTTTTGTGGGTATAATATTCTACATATCGCAAGTCAAAATGGACACTTTCAGATCGTAAAAATGTTGGTTGGACGGTTTCAAGACTTACTTTTTCAAAGAAATGCTATGAATCTAACTGCTTTTGATTTAGCAGTCGAAAATGGTCACATTGAAAATGCAAAATATTTGTTAGACAGAAGTAAGTCGTTTGCAAACGTACTTGCATTGCACCATGCAGCCCAAAACGGACATCTAAATATAGTGTACCTGTTGTTGCAGTATGGGGTGAAGGATACTTGTTTACAATGCAATGACTCCCTTTACTGGGTTACAAGCTCACGTGGTAGACAACAACAACATAAAGATTTCGTATATTCTAATTCAACTAATTCGGAATATTATAGTTTTTATGACGATTGGTATTTGATAACTTGTGATACAGCACTAAATGCTGCCGTAAGAAATGGTCATTTGAAAGTTGTAGAATTGCTATTGAATGAAACTACAAACTCGTTGAAATGTACTACTTTTGATGGAAAAAATCCTATAATGACTGCGGTGCAATATAGCCAAACTGCTATTTTTAGACATTTGGTAAATTTAAACGTTAACATGGTTAATTTAACCTCAAAATGTACAAGTGAATTGAACCCAAATATTCGATTGCAACATCTGAGTGTATTAGAACAAGACCGCTTAAAACTGGAAAGTTGCACGGATGGCATATCAATAATTCATTTACTGGCAGTGCACTGGAACTATGATATATTTGTCTTGCTTAATTCACACGGTCCAATACATTTTGAAGAAAGAGACAAGCATCAATTAACACCATTACATTATGCATTTTGTCAAGGTAGTTATGAGTTTATTAGGATTGCCATTAACCTTAAAGTAGATTTAAATGTACGTTCCATGAACGGTTCAACCCCGTACCATTCCTCAGCGGTATGTAAATCGCTAACTTTGCATACGTTTATGAGGACAGATAGCATATATAAACTTGATATTCCTGACGTTAAAGACTATAATGGCATCAGCATTCTACAATATGGCTCACTAGTATCATACAATAATGATGAATATATAAATAATTATGGAGCTTTCATTCTTCTTTTTCTAGTAGCAGTTGAATCGAAACATGATATATCAAATATCGATAAATTAGGAAGGAATCTTTTGCATTACGCAGCGATAAATGGAAATTTCTTTTCATTTATCTACTTAGAGAATGGATTACCACATGCAAACATTAAAAGTCTTCTTCGTCAGACTGATATATTTGGACAAACGCCAGTTGACTATGCTTTTATTTCCTTGCCAAGGCAAAGAGACACTGTACCCTTACTACTACCAAAAAACTGTAACATCAACGAAATATTCAATGTCACTTGTAAAACTAATGTATTGGAAGTTCTGTCGCCTCATGAAAAACTAATTCTTTTGATGGCACAATATCTTCAAGATGAGGATATGTTTCATCGTTTTAATATAACTTATTATGTTTTATTATCCTTACACAAATCCAGACTCTATCCTATACTTATCCTGAAAGAATATGCTGTAAAGGAGTTTGAAAAAGTTTTTTCAAATATTCCGGAAATAGCTGACATTTTTCAATCTTACGGCATACATGTTTTCAAACGTGTTCTCACAGATAAAAGTGCTGCCATATCTAACGGATAAACATATTTCATTGCATAAAATTCTCAAACATGTTAAATTAAACAACGTCTATTCAACAAAGTAACCTAGATAACTGTAGCATTGTAGTATTTAACACACTATACAAATCGTATTGGAATGAAATGAAAAGTTCATAAACGACAACATGAGTGTTACAGAATTTATAACTAGAAATAGTAGAAATTAGTGAGACTGAACCATTGGCAGATCTTCTGAACTAAAAGCTGTTGTTGTTCCTCACAATTATCAAAGCAGCTTATGTGTGGTTTCAATTAAAAATATCTGAAATAATGATAATGCTGTTCTACATTTGTATGTCATTGTGGAGGTCATGACTGTGTTGTTTTTCGAAATATCACGGTAGATTATATATTGTCTGTCTGAATTGTCTTATGTCTTGTTATTATCAGAAATTCTATTGTTTACACTAACACATTCTAAACTGCATAGAATCATTTGCATTACAGCGTGGACAAGACCATTTCTTGACGCGCTTATGTTATCAATTTACTGGGTCAGATTAGGTAAACGTTCGTCTGTAAGATCCACTTGTCATATCGTACGTGTTATAGACATTTAAACTATTGGGTCACCAAAGGTTCTAAACGCCTAAATTAAATAATACGAATAACTAGCGGAGGACTAAACCTTGTGTGTTGATTTAAATGTTGAATACTTAAACTTTCCCGTTTTATTTTCGTGCATCTGCATGCACTTTACACATTCATTCTATTCAAATCCCCATTGGAAGGCCTCTGACAGACTGAGTGAGCGTAAAATCACTGATATCGATAGCCGATGACAAACAAGTTATAGGTAAATGATTCAGTATTGTTACAAACATAAGTATTGCGGTTGTCTACGCTGTTATGAATTTGATTCTAAATACAGCCGCAAAGATTTCATTTGATATCAAAAGGTTTGCAAAATAAAAATCATTAAGGTTTATGTAATAGTTATGCACCGAGGAATAGGTGTTTCTGAATATAAAAACCCAGCCGGAGTTAACAGGTATATTAGATGAAAAAGAATTAATATCAAACCATGTTTAATAGATCAATGAAACCCCACTAGTAACCTTACTTTGACGATCCTCATTTATACTTTGACAAATGAGTAGATTTTACAAAAGTCAAAATTGATAAATTGTTAAATCCATGTGCTTATATGGATCAGCAGCTCATGGTTAGCCGTAACAAGTATTCCTATTAAAAAGAAAATCATGCTCCTAGCATGCAGTTCTCAATATAGACGGGTATAAGACGAATTAAATTTTAAGGCCGGCGTTGGATTATTGGAAGAGACTGAAGATTACGCAATATGTATTACCCAAAGTACTTACATGTATCAGTTTAACAGTTTAATGAAGTAAATTTATTTTATATGTCAAGATTTTATAAAAAAAAAAATTGCCCACTCTGCTCACAACTTTAACAAAAATTCATATTCGAACATACTGAGGGATAGGTGTGTCTGGATTAAAATAAGCCGTGTTTGGCACAACGCGTTGGAATATATTGTCATCGGTGCTCTTCACCTTTGTACGTTTTTTTTCTTTCTTTACTATTTTGATCTGGGCTTCGCTGATGGGTCTTATGTACACGAAGCGCGCGTAAGGTGTATTATGCTGTAGGCCTGGTACCTTTGATAACAATAAGAATGTCAAAATGTCCTATTGTAATGTTTATTTGTGTATTTATCTGTCCGCAATGTTCTTGTTTTTATTTGTACTGTAGTCCTGTCATGTCATCATTTAAGTGTTATATCCAACATTGCCATTACAGCGGTAGGTTTGGCTAGCCCCAAAACCAGGTTCAACCCACCATTTTTAATCTAAATGTCCTGTACCAAGTCCGGAAAATGGCAGTTGTTATCTTATAGCTCGTGTCTGTGTGTGTTGCATTGTTGTTTTGGTTTTTAGTGGACTTTCAGTGTTTCTGTTGTTTCGTTGTTTTCCTCCGATAGTTGATGTGTTAACCTCAGTTTTAGTTTGTTACCCGGATTTCTTTTCTTTCAATCGATTTTTTTACTTTCGAACAGCTGTATACTACTGATGCCCCTTTTTAGAAGCCGACAACTGAACACGCTTAACATGCACAAATACAGATTGCCTAGGCTACGAGGAACTCCATAGTTTTGGGGCAAATCAATAAGGGGGTGTCCGGGGGTTTGAACCCCCATTTTTTACAATCAATGCTTTTGAATGGTTACACATGGCTGGATCTTCTCTTTTGTTGTAGGTTGACACCCCCTTTAAAAAATGGCTGGATCCGCCCGAAGGTGCCATCATTGGTCTTCAACAATCCAAAAATTAAAACTTATTTTATTAATATAACTTTGTTCAAAATGAAAACTACATTTCTTTAATGTATTATTCACATATTAAGAGTTCTTTATATGTATGTTCTTTATAATATTTCCTAATGGTATTGAAATTGAAGATTCAAACAAAGTATTTATTAGTAAATAATTTTTTTTAATTCAAAATAGATGCTAAATATTTTTTCGCTTCGGATTTTCATAAAATATGTTGGTTTTTCTTTAATATTTTGAAACAACTTGCAGTGAACACCTTTAGTAATCCCTTATTTATGCTAGTAAACAAAAACAATTTCTGTTGTTATGAATAACAATTGACTGTGTTTTCGAGATGTAGCAGTAGGGGTTTCCAGAAACTCCGCTCGTTATACCCTGTGCATGCTGTGGTCAAAATCCATTGAAATTTGTTACAATAGATGTATTAAATTAACAGTTGTTTCAGAAATAGAAATTATGAAGTATAACAATAGTGGGGTGTATCAATGAGTAAATATCGAAAATTGATAAAGCAAATTAAGTCAAACCAGAGAAAAAACAAAGACTTGGGGGATTGTATGATCGAGTCTGGTGCGTCGACAGGGTAACCTATGCATTCATCAGCCGCCATTGTAACGATAATGTTTGAAATTCAACTTTTTAATTGCCGTGATGAAAACGATTCAATCCATTTTATTTTTACAGAATCATAATATTGAAAGGATAAAAAGTCTTAGATAACATATGGTTCACCTGATTGCTGAAGATGGCAAAAATACCGAACTCCAAAGAAAATTAAAATCCGAAATTCCCTTATCAAATAAAAAAATCAAAAGTTCAAAAACACATCAAAAACAGCTTTCAAAGTCCTGACTTGGTACAGGTATTTCCTTATTAAAAAACCGTTGGATTAAACTTGGATGTATAGCTATCTAAACCTCTCACTTGTATGACAGTCATATATAATTCCAGTAGATTGACAACTTCGTTTGAGGATTCTAAAAAGACAAAATAGAAAATTGTGAAATATAGGGGTACACCAGTCAACATTGTGTTTTAAACAAATATATCAACAACAAAAAATAAAATAAAAAGGACACATTGACAAAGCACAAAGCGAAATCGAAAGACAAGAATACAAATAAATACCACAACACAACTACTCATTGCCGGGATGCATACATTTTTTTAAAATTAATTTACGTTTTTATTATTGTCTGTTTCAACTGTTATTCATGAAAGCGATATAGTTGATCATACATTGCATTAAAGTAACTGTTATCAATACAGTCATATATTTGATACAGTTCTCAAAAGATGTGAAGAAGCATCATGTTGTGTTGAGAGGCCCTCCTTTTTTCTGTTTTAACAGGAACACTGATTGTTGCAATTTATAGTTATGCATTCAGGAGGTATGATAAGGCAATTTCTAAGTGTAAATATTTACTAACTATAAATAATTCTTTTAGTGAATTGAATTCAATGTCTCACAGTCATAAATAACAGAGTATAGAGGCAATTCTCGTGTATTTTTCATATTATTCGCCGAAAGTTTGAATTATTTCTTTACAGATTCCGAACAACAGGCTTTCATGAAAGCACCAATCTTTACATTTCAGTAAAAATTTCTAGTGTTACAACAACTAAAGACAAAAAAGATACAAAATGAGAAAAAATCATAACATATATCATAAAGAAAGAACCATCGTCAGATCGGTGTCCTAATCTCAAAACAATTCCTCTGAAAAATCGTCTCATAATCATACGCTGGACACAGATATGTTATAAGATGATCTTTGGACATTCGTTAGAATCCTTAGAATTCTTTCATAAACATGCGTCTAGATCTGGTATTGTAGATAAGTTGTTATATACAATCTGGCGACTGACTTTATCTCGAAGTAATGATCGTGTATATTTTTTTTCCAATTTGTAGACAATTAATTTCAACATGAAACTTTGCTGAATTTCAAATATACATCAGCCTTTTCTATACTGTAAAAACCCATTTATCCACATAAGGTGTGATGTCTAATTCAAGATTTGAGCCAAGTTCCTTATAAATTAAACCCCATTTAGTTAAGACACGTTCATTTGTGATTTCTACTGAAACTAAAGCCAGTTCGGTTAATTTTGCTTAACAAAACACTCATTAGCATGCTATTTATCGCATTTATAGCGATTCACGCTTACCTAGTTTCAAACTATACCTGAAAGGAATCAATTATGATTGCCATCTTTTACCTTTTCTATCCCTAAGGGAAAGGTTTTCTTTGTCGGAATATTCAGGTTTTTTTCTTTTTGAATAACGTTCAACTTACTTTTTCGATTTGACCTACTAACTGTTTTGATCTGAACACCGCTGATGAGTCCGACATATTGCACCTACGATATACACCTGATTTTTTTTTAATTATTTATTATTATTTAATTTTCATTCCAAGCTTGGGTAGTAAGATGTAGAATATCACAGCTGTAATCCATTCGTTTTACTTGTTTAAGTTTTAAATTTTCCTCGGACTTCGGTATTTTTGTTATTTTACCTTTTACTCGGATTGAACCGTCGTCCGAGTGATTTCAACGAGTGCTTCTAGTGTGATTTTTCTTTGAGTGAATATTATCAAACAAAACTACTTTTAGGTTAGACGCGACACAAACACTTGAACTAAATATGCAAGATAGCACATTTGATGTCATTCTACAAAGAATTCAATGACTTCTACTATATCTGCATACTGCGAGATTATAGTAATCGCAATTCAGGTAAAACAATTTAGCGTTTAATTGAAACGAGTGAAATTTGATTGTCACAGAATATTTTTTTGACGAGTATATGTTATCGTTTTTCCATAAATGACAGATTTAAAATAACCAAATCCTTCCCTTTTATTCAATGCTCCTCAATGCTCTTCAACTTTGTATTTGTTTGGCATTTTAACTGTTTTGATCTGAGCGTCACTGATGAGTCTTATGTAGACGAAACGCGCGTCTGGCGTATTAAATTATAATCCTGGTACCTTTGATAACTAATTATTCATACTTTCTGGTACTTCCTAGACGTTTTAAATGTTGTAATCGAATAAGCCGGATCAATGTAATAGGACGAACTTTTGACAAATACAAGGAAACTATGCATCATTTATGATTTACACATGCAAAGCACTTTTAATAAGATGAAAGATAATGAATACATTTTTATACTTGCTAAAAAGCATTACATCGGTTTTATTAAGTCTTCACAGAAATAAATAAAATCGATTTAGTCTAGTCGAAAAACACTATGGCAATCAACCGGAAATTTTATTAGAACTATAGTAAATGAATTCTAAAAATAATAAAATAATACTGATTTGCAAATTTTATAACTGTAAAGATCTTTTTAATTAGGAAGTATTTCCAACGCTTGTAATATATAAACTCACGTCAAAAACTTAATCGATCATTTGAGTAAACACATAATGACAGAGGATCTTCACGGTAAACATTTTTGTAATATAATATGAATATAATAACATATCACAATTTCACTTAGACTAAAACGATGTTTGTCGTATAATTGCAGCTTACAACGTTTATTTCATGAGACTTGACTACAGTTACTAGTACTCTCTTCTTGCTTTTTATAATTATAGTAGTAAAAGACATTGTTCATTACACCTGATTGAAAAGATTAATTAGATCGTTACATTTAAAAGATGTTTTGAATAGATCCATGCCATAATATAAACAATAGTTTTAACCACCTTTTAAATATGAATTTGCATTGTCTACGGGAAAAAAACAAAAGTAAAGTTGGTACCCTAAATTTATCAAATGGTCATGTGATTGCCAATTTAGCCCGTTTTTGGGGTAAAAACACAAGTTTCACAGTTTGTTTACATTGAGTTTGGATTGAAACTTTGATATCGTAGGAGGGTCTACCATTGCCTTTTCAAAAAGGTTTATTTAATGGATATTTAAAATTACCGACAAATGTGCATAGGGTAAGAATATTAAAATATGCGCATTATTGATAAGGATACAGGAGTTCTTAGGGCAAGGTCTTGCGTAAAACAATATTCCTGACCAATGTACATATATAGAATATGATAATAAGAAAACACCCCATTGACAATTCTTAAATCAGGGAAGAAAACAGCGTGACATGATTTTGATAATATTTTCATATATCTATAAATGTCTAAAATGTGTTAATAATATGCGTGCACCTGAAATAAAAATAACATTAAACAATTGGAAGAATTTATTGCTGTTGATATCATATTGAACCCCAAACAATTATATGAACCTTTTGATAACAATGTGACCGGAAATAAAAACTATTTTTTTCATCTAATTAACAGTGAAGCAAAATTATAAACTTTGATAAGGAAATATTAACACTGCTTTTATATAGTTGTCATAATGGTATCGTTGCATAACATGATAAGTAATTTGTTATTTTGAAGTGAAGGATATGAAGATGTTTGTTCTTAATGTGTTTTATGTTTGCATTGGATATATGTGTGTGTATCTTACTGAAAGCTATGATAAGTGTCCAAAAGTTGCCATTAAGTGCAACTATGTTTATAATAATAAAGTGACATGCAGAAATTTGCATTATATTCCAATGATAAAAGGATTTGTTTTGACTCTGGAACTAAGATGTTGTTATTTACCGCATATAACGAGACAGACTTTTCAAAACATTTCATCAAACAAAATCATTCACTTGGCATTTAAGAAATATAATTCTGTACAGACAATAACAACTGATGCGTTTAAAGATCTGAAATATTTGCAAATTTTAGAAATTTCATGGGAAAAACAATTTGATGTTTTACATTTCAAATCATCATTGAAAAGTTTAAACGCATCACTATTGAAAGAATTGTATTTTGAACGTAACAATTGGAACTCACTACCAGAGAGTTTGTTTGCCAACTTAGCCGAATTTAAATTGTCAATTATGGCATTAAGTGAAAACAATTTTGAAATATTTAATGCTTCCATATTTACACCAATATCTGGATTGAGGACGTTCGTTTGCAGAAAATGCTCTATTACAGATGTAAATGCTAACGGGTTGAAGACAGTGGAAGCAATTGACTTGACTAGTAATAATATTATTAAAATACCAGATTTTTGTGATGCAACAGGAAAGCATAGTCTCGCACCAGTGTTGAAAAATTTGACACTTTCAGAAAATGCAATTAGATTCATATTACCAATTTCATTTAAATGCTTACAAAGTCTCGAAACTTTATTTCTCGATGGTAACATAATGACAGAGTTGACGACAAATGGATTTTCTATGTTGTCAAGTCTGATTAGATTATCTATTAACTATATTCCACGACTTAAAAAAATTCGAATGAAGGCTTTTAATAATACGTCGCTTCGCCTTTTACAATTTAGACAAAATGGTTTTCGATTCGATAACGAAAATTCGTACCATTTCCGGGATCTGTTTATTAACACAACAAACTTGCGAAAACTTGATTTAAGTAAAAATTACTTGCCTCATAAAAAACAGCATTTACTGCTGATTCTTTCCCCGTTGAAAAAGTTGCGCCAATTACATATGGAAACTACTGGACTAGCAGAAATTCCAGAAGGACTATTACAAAACATGCCTTTTTTACAAGAATTAATTCTAATTGGCAACAAAATAGCTCGATGGAATCCATCAACATTTGCAAATATGACCAGTTTACGAAACTTGCATTTGGATGGAAATTTAATTAACATTATAAACAAAACATCATTTCCAACAATGTTGTTAAATAAAATCGAAGTATTTGAAATTTCAAACAATCCGTTTTGGTGTACATGTGATCAAAGATGGTTTTTGGACATGTTGCGGTCAACCAATATTACGAAAAAGATACGTAACTGGCCTAAATTTTACTCTTGTGCATATCCTGAGAATTTAAAGAACTCGTTACTTGATAGTTATAGACCAACGCAGACAGAATGCGGAATCAATTATTTTACATCCATTATTATAATATCTGTTTGCTCAGTTTTAATGTTTGTATTTTTCTTAGCGCTAATATTGTATAGATGTCACATCAACTTGAAAAATTTGCTTTATTTTGCCCGTGTTCATCACCGTATTAAAAATGGTTATTTGAAACTATCGTCCTGCGACGATTTCGAATTTGACGCTTTTGTCGTTTATTGTGAATCTGATAGACAGTGGGTACATAATAAATTGATAAAAAGATTGGAAGATAATGAACTGAAAATTTGTATCCACCATCGAGATTTCCAAATTGGAGAACCAATTATAAATAATATTGAGAAATTCATGAACAAAAGTTGGAAAATTATCGTTGTTATGTCCAATGATTTTGCAAAAAGTGAATGGTGTCTATGGGAAGTGAACTTAGCCCTAGAGCGAAGACGTCGCCAAGGCAAGGATGCGTTAGTTTTAATAATGTATCGTCACATTGACTCTAATCACATGACAAGTGAACTAAGAACACTTCTAAACACAACTCCACATTTAATATTTACAGAGGGTTTCGGTGAACATATGTTCTGGAACGCTGTCGTTAACGGTATTAATAAGTCTTTGATGTTACCACCAACGGCCATTTTATGAAATAGCCAAAAGTGTTATTTGAATATTAATATTTCAAATCGACTATTGTATGTTTTATATCAATTTTAGTTAACACTTTCTGCTTTCTATTTTTATTATAGCTTTACATAATGGATTTTTTTGTGATTTTTGCGTTGTTAATATTAATATATATATATATAGCATTATAATTATTTAGAGTTGTTTAAATGTTCAGTGCTAAATTTTCAACTGGAAAAAATATCTATGCGTCGAAAATATGTATGAGTATCTTTGATGAGTTTATTTTCCCAAGATCGTGGTTAACGTGACGTCACGATACTGAAATCCGTGGTCTTTTTTCAACTCTGTCTTACCTCATGTCTGTAATACTATACTATCTGTGGTTGTATTTGTCAAAGCGTTACAACCGACATGGACACAGAACCAACAAAGAAAAAAGAAAAAGATACAAACTTCAGATCTTAGAATAATCAAAATATTTGTTTTACCGTTTTACCGTCAATGCCGCCGAAACCTTTTTTAACGCACCTCTATTTCTCTAGAAAAAATGTTTTTGCTTAAATAAAAAGTAGAATCACAAAAATATTGAACTCTTAGGAAAATAGAAAAAGAAAAGTTCCTAATCAATTGGCAACATTAAAAGCTCAAACACATGAAACGAACGGGTAACAACTGGTATATTCATGATGTGGAACAGGCATTTTCTTTTGTAGAAACTTGGATTTAAACTGATTAAAAAGCTACATGTAACTTAACTTCGCACTTTTATGAAAGCTGCATTAAATTCCATCATATTGACAAACGATGTGTGGACAACACAAATGTCAAATAGAAGGTTACAACAGTCAGCAGTGTGTTATAATCTTAATCACTATAAACACAAACAAATATGTAACAAAGAAGTACAAAAAGGCATATAGACCAATTATTTAGCGAACATTAAAGACAAGAGTACACGAATTTACCATAGTACAATATCACAATAACGGAATGTATAAGTACAGAGCCACGTCATATATGTATCAAAGAAACATTAAAATGTGTTGTTTTTTTTGGATAATTTGTTCTAACATTTCTATTTCGTTAACTATATCAACAAATTCAATGAATTGAAAAATGAAAAAAAAATGGATTAAAAAGCTAAAAGGTGAGAGAATGTAAACTCATGTTAACCTAATAATGCAACACGCATCTACTAAATGCGACTATGATATTTGTATTGAGTCTTTCACACAAATATTTCCTTAATGACCCTTTGATCATTTGACGTCCACCAATAGGAGAACTGGATATGTTACCATACCCTGGCACTTCATTCATTTGTATACAGAGATAATGCAAAACCACGAAATTAAATATGCAGATAAATGAAATTTTTCAACAATCCACGAAAATTGATACCCACGAAAATAATGAATCCACAGTATTCATAAAGTAAAATTACAAAAATACTGAACTCCCAGGAAATTAAAAACGGAAAGTCCCTAATCAAATGGCAAACTCAAAAGCGAAAACACATCAGTCGAATGGATTACAATTTTGACTTTGTACACGTATTTTCCTATGTAGAAAATGGTGGTTTGAACAAAGTATTATAGCTAGCTAAACGTCTCACTTGTATAACAGTCGAATCACATTGCATTACATTGACAACGATGCATGAACAAAGCAAACAGATATAATAGGTAAAAATGTCAATAAAACAGCAGACAACAATATCTATAATCCTCATCACTAAACAAATAAACATCATACAAACGTGTAACAAGGAAGCACAAAATGGCTTACAGAATAAGCATATTACTAAAAATTAAAGACAAGAATACACAAATTTAATATAGTATGATAACATAATAAAGGGATGTATATGTGCAGAGCAACATTATTTAAATACCGAAGAACCATAAAAAAGCATATATATGGAAAGCCGGAACTGTCTTATAGTGTAAATATTTAATGTGTTTTGTCTCTTTGCATTTACGCCATGTCATTTCTTCCTAATTTTATGTGCAGGAGCCTTTATTTTCTGACACTGCACCTATGTTATGAATTCATTGTTAGGTCAAAAAATCGTATGATATGTAATTGATAAACTTTGTTGTTTGCAATAGGCATTACATCATGCTGTAACTACTGTATATTATGTGCATACCTCCATGCTTTATGATCCATCACCTTTACATTCTTTCACATTTTCTCTATGTTGTGTCTATTCTTCCTATAAGAAAGTCAGGTAATAACTGCGTCTTGCACAAATGTGATTGCCGAATTTTCTAAACGTTTTCTTTTGACACATCTTTGTTCTATGATGTTATAGTCTAACGGCTTTATATTGTGTTGATATATATGTATCTCCAGTGAAAAACATAATACATCGTGGTATAGTTCATATGTGTTTTGCCGAACAATTGCCGAATACATTATGTTCAAACACCTAATACATAATGTGCAAACACTTATAACGTTATGTGCAAACACCCTTTACGCTATGTGCAAATATACAGTCGACTCTCGTTATCTCGAAGTAAGCCGGACCAGAAAAATATTTCGAGATACACGTAGTTCGACTCAAACAAAAACCGGAAGTTTGACAGAACAAGGGACACAACTCTTGCTTGGTTTGGTAAAGCTAAAATAAATCCGGGTGAATATGGGAAGGGGATTCATAATCTGGTATCAGATCGACGTATTTATATGTCATGGTCTTTCATTATTATAATAACATCATTTTTACTTATTCAATTGTTTCAGTTACTATTGTTTCCTACGGGTTGTATCCGAGAGAGTAATTTCCAATCGACAGTTTCGTTATTCAGGTTGTTTATAGTTGACAAAATTTTTATTCTCGGTTACAAAAGATTTTAGAAAATATTGATTTCTCTTCATTTTGTTTTATCTCACTCTTTCTTTTCGAAAGAAAATACAACAAGATTAAAGACGCCGATGGAGTATGTTTGAGCTGATCATCAACGGAAGTCATAATCCTTACTTTATACACACCCAAGCTTATTAGTGTAAATTACAATTAATTGTTTTGTAAACAATTTGAATACTTTTTCATGAACATTAACAATGTAGGACTTATCATTTATAAAAATTCTATAAAAGATAGTCTTAGGTAAACACTCGTGGAAATAGCAAGTCATATTTCAATACAGTGGTATGTGACTGGAAATTTAATTACACGTGTATTGTCAGATTAACTCTTCAATCCATTTAAATGCCGGAGGTCAGGTTTTGATATACGGTGTATTAGTTCGAGATAAATAATAAAGTTTGAATGCTTTTGATAACCTAGGGATCGTAAATTTAGTTCGACTCAACCAAAATTTCGACTCATCCAATTTCGACTCATCAGGAGTCGAATTACATATATTTATATGGTACAAAGTTCGGGACCACGTGAAAACTTCGACTCATCCGAAATTTCGAGTCAACCGAGTTCGAGGCAATATTTAACGGAAGCTGTCAAAACAAGTTGAATGTATATTTTAGAATGATGACATATTGATCCAAAAGATTTACTAATTCGTGGCAACGATTAACATGTCCGTGGTCACGACTTACCTGTCCGTGGCTTCATGAAACCAAATTAAGATATTTGTATAGAGATGTATATATGCGAGTTTTGGCAGGAATGGCTATGTTGACGTATGTGTGTTCGGTATATATATACAACTCGTCTAAACATCAACCAAACAATGTTAGATCTGTAAATTTGCGAAAGCAAATTTTCTGTTTTTCCCTCGCCGGGATTCGAACCCATGCAAAAAAGATATCGTGACACCAAATCGCCTGCACCGTAACCAGCGCGCTTGACCACACGACCACCTGGGCCGGTTACAGTGCAGGCGATTTGGTGTCACGATATCCCAGTAACAAGGGTCCGAATCCTGGCGAGGGAGAACAAAAAAATTGCAAAAGCAATTTTACAGATCTAACATTGTTGACTTGATGTTTAGACGAGTTGTATATATATGATGTACATATCCATGTATCACCATCACTGCTGGTGATCCGATGGATTAATCTGTTGTAGAGTTGTCACTGGTTTAGACGTACTTATAAATATAATTATTTTCTGTGACTGTATCTTGCAATAATTTGTAGGATCCTTTACTATAGATAATTGAGCAGATATGAAACAATAATAAATCCATGCCTTATATATTATATACTGTATTACGACGCTAGATTAAAACTGACGAGGAAAGGTAACACCCGGCCACCGAAAGCTTTATTATTGTGAAGCCAATGTGGTCGTGTGGTCTAGCGCACCGGATAGAATGCAGGCAATTTGATGTCACGATATCTCAGTAGTATAGGTTCGAATCCCGGCGAGGGAAGAACAAAAACTTTGCGAAAACAAATTTACAGATCTAACATTGTTGGGTTGATGTTTAGACGAGTTGTATATATATATTAATATATTGATCATCTCCAGGAAACATCTTTCTAACTCGTGACCAAGACTTTAGAAGTAAGTCGTGGCAACGGACAAGTAAGTGGTGGCCACGGACAAGTAAGTCGTGGCCACGGACAAGTAATTAGTTGTCACGGACAAGTAAATCGTGGCCACGGACAATAAAGTTGTGACAACGGACAAGTAATTCGTGACCACGACAAGTACGTCGTGGCTACGGACAAGTAATTCGTGGCCACGGACAAATAAGTCATGGCCACGGACAAGTACGTCGTGTCACGGACAAATAAGTCAAGGTCATGGCAAGTAAGTCGTAGCAACTAATTAGTAAGTCGTTGCCTCGAATTAGTAAATCTAGGTCACCGACAAGTAAGTCGTGGCCAATGACAAATAAGTCGTGGCCACGGACAAATAAGTCGTGGTCAAGGACAAGTTATTCGTGGCAACGGAAAAGTAATTAGTGGCCACGGACATGTAAATCTTGACTACGGACAAATAAGACAGCCACGACTTAAGTGGCCCCATACAACATTATTTTACAAATAATTCTTTAATAAGATTAGCTGATTTATATCAGATAATTAAATTATTGAATGTATCTTGTATTTATATTTAACCCCTTTTTATGCACCACTTATGGGCATTAAGTTTTCTACATGTGCCTCCGTTCGTTCGTTCGTTTGTCCGTCCGTCCGTTCCTTTTTTTTCTCGTCTGTCCCGTTTCAGTTTAAAGTGTTTGATCAAGGTAGTACACATGATCCTTATGCTATGATCTTTATCTAATGTTAATGCCCAAAAAAAAAAGTTTATTTCAATTTCACGGTTCATTGAACATAGAAAATGATAGTGCGAAGTGGACATCGGTGAACTATGGACACATTCTTGTTAATATAATGTTAGTTTTAAGTTACAAATAATCTATCAATGTTTACACGTTTTTTTAAACAATAACTAATATTGAATATCTATTAGTTATGGTGGCCGGTTAAGGCCATTTCGCGTTTTCGCGTTTTCGCGTTTTCGCCCATCATATTATATAGGGCGAAAACGCGAAAACGCGAAATCGCGAAGTCGAAAACGCGAAAACGCGAAGTCGAAAACGCGAAAACGCGAAAACGCGAAGTCGAAAACGCGAAAACGCGAAGTCGAAAACGCGAAAACGCGAAATATTTTTTCTTTCCGATTTCGCGTTTTCGACTTCGCGTTTTCGCGTTTTCGACTTCGCGTTTTCGCGTTTTCGCGTTTTCGACTTCGCGATTTCGCGTTTTCGCCTTTTCGCCTTTTCGCCTTTTCGCGTTTTCGCGATTTCGCGTTTTCGCGTTTTCGCGTTTTCGCGATTTCGCGTTTTCGCGATTTCGCGATTTCGCGTTTTCGCGTTTTCGCGTTTTCGCGATTTCGCGTTTTCGCGATTTCGCGTTTTCGCGTTTTCGCGTTTTCGCGTTTTCGCGTTTTCGCGTTTTCGCGTTTTCGCGATTTCGCGTTTTCGCCTTTTCGCGATTTCGTGTTTTATATACCAATACATATTCTTAGTAATTGACTTTATTTCATAATCTATTTTGTTCAATTCAATATTTTATCATAAATATTTGTTGTTTTTTAAGGTGTTTCGGTTAAGGTTTAACTACCAAGGCTTTTCCTCATCAGGTATCCCAAACCTCTAACTAATAAAATAATCAGTTTCAAAGTAAAGTTCAAAGCATCCATACGCATAGAATTTAAAAATTCTGCATACCGGGATACGACACCTGGTAACTTTGTATTGATGTATTGTATTCTAAATTAAATCAGTTTATGATTTGATATAACCATTGTCTTTTATGTTGTGATTTATCCTATAACTTGGTTTATCCTATAACTTGGAGGATGTAAGTAGATCCTTCAAGTTTTTGTGTCTTTTATATGCTATGATCGGAGGTTTTGGAAACATGGTTTTTGTGCTATTATTTTGTTCAATTAGGTGCCAATGTTTTTTAATTGCTTTATTTAGTCCATTGAAGGAAGGATTAAATTTGGTGGCTAAAACAAATGGAGGCATTGCTCGTTTGTTTTTAAGCTTGTACCTTAGACAATCTTTTCTTTCCTTATGAAGTGCATTTGTTATAATGGGGTTGATATCTTTTTCCGAGTATCCCCTTTGGAGAAGTTTTGTTTTAAAAGTTTCAATTTCTTTTAGTGTATCTTTTATGCATTTTTCTACCTAGTTCGTCAAAATCTCGTAAGAGATTTTGTTTAATGTATTTTACATCAGGACTGGGAATAAATTTTAATCCCTTTGCAAGAACTAATATTTCATAGTTTGTGAGATTCTCACGTGAAACACTTCTATATAGTTTAAAGCTTTTTTTACATTTTCATGAAAGTGTTTTGTGCGTTTAAGATGGCCTTTGTTATTATTATGTATACGGAGTTTACTTTTGTATTTTATTAATCGTTTTTTCTTATCCCTTTTTCTGAGAGATCTTTTTCTATTACTCATAGTAATTTATTTGTATAAATTTGTTTTGTGACAAAACTATTTTGTTTGTTTGTATAATTATTTCAACTCTAATTGAGAGATGAAATGAATATATATGAACTTCAACTCTATTTGAGAGATGAAATGTATTTTATTAATTCTACTCTATTTGAGAGATGAATAGATTTGTATTTTGTTTAAATCTATTTCAAAAATTATACATTGTATATGTAAACTCTGTTGAAGTGTTTGTTCACTTGTATCCCGGTATGCAGAATTTTTAAATTCTGTGCGTATGGATGCTTTGAACTTTACTTTGAAACTGATTATTTTATTAGTTAGAGGCTTGGGATACCTGATGAGGAAAAGCCTTGGTAGTTAAACCTTAACCGAAACACCTTAAAAAACAACAAATATTTATGATAAAATATTGAATTGAACAAAATAGATTATGAAATAAAGTCAATTACTAAGAATATGTATTGGTATATAAAACACGAAATCGCGAAAAGGCGAAAACGCGAAATCGCGAAAACGCGAAAACGCGAAAACGCGAAAACGCGAAAACGCGAAAACGCGAAAACGCGAAATGGCCTTAACCGGCCACCATAATTAGTTGATATTTCATATTTTTATGCTCCTCAGGGGCATTAACAAACAATACATATTGGTTCTGATGAACAAAAAAACAAAACAAACAAAAGTCTTTGACTTAATTATTGTAGCATTACCTGTTCAAAGTATGAAAGCAGATGATGTGATGTATTTTCATGTACTATAATTAACATGTATCGTGCTATTTTAAAACACGATTTTACAAAAATTTACGGGAATATGACCCAATCTCTTTTTCCTAAATCTCTGTTAGTTGTTAAAAAGTTGTAAATTGATAGGGACGGGCCATCTGACCCCCCCCCCCCCCCCCGAGATCCCCAGGACAGCCACCCGTCTCAACAGGCTTTGTCAGGGACAGAGGATATAGTAAGTTTTATGAACATTATTCAGAATTATATACACGACTGTAATGCAAAACAAACAAATATAAAATATAAAACATTTTGCAGGATTCCTTATCTGCTACATGAATTGTGCGAGACGTCATTGCATTTATAGCATCATAGTATTTTCAATAATGATGCACAATGTACAGTGCATCATAAACCTATTTGGCTGGCTAAAAATTACTTGTATATATGAATGTAATTGTTTGTTATTATTCAGGTTGCACATTAATATTATAATATTCATTCATTCATTCATTCATTCATAAAGCATTAAACTTGTACCCGTTTCTCGCTAAAACAGCCTACATGGGGTAATAACAAACCATTTTGACACCTGTTATATTTCTAGTTCAAGGTTGAAGTCGGGGGGACAAGGAGAACTTTGAACTAGCGAGTACTTTAATCTCAGATCTGTACTTGGTGAGTATTTTTCGTGGAGACGTACAAGTTCCCGGTCTCGTCCACTCTATGTTTTTGTAAGATATATTTCTATATGTATTCAAGTCATGAGTCAAGTCTTTTTCCACTTATTTTTATATTTTTTGTTTTTATGTTGTACTGTTACACCACTTTTCCATGTTAAGGACAGGGTTTGGCTCCCATAAAATTGTTACAACCCGAGACATGCTGTGTGTACCTGTCCCAAGTCAGGAATCCGTAATTCAGTGGTTGTCGTTTGTTGTTGTGTTACTTATTTGCTTTCAGTTTGGTACATAAATAAGGCCGCTATTTTTTTTTTTAGTTTGAATTGTCTCACATTTGCCATTTCGGAGTCTTTAAATAGCTGACTTTGCGGTACAGGCTTTGCTCTTTGGTGAAGGCCGTACATTGACCTATCAATTTTATTTCTGCGTCATTTGGTCTCTTGTAAACGTAATCGGTGTTTGCACATAACATAATTGATGTTGCACATAACGAAATAGATGTTTGGACATTATGTTATATGCATTTGAACATAACGTAACAGGTGTTTGCACATAATGTAATAGATATTTGCACATAACGTAATAGGTGTTTGCACATAATGAAATAGGTTTTATGCATAACGTAATATGTTTTTGCACATAAAGTTATAGGTGTTTGCATAAAATGTATCAGTTGTTTGCACTTAACGTTATAAGTGTTTGTACATAATGTATAAGGTGTTGGGACATAATGTAAAAGTCAATTGCACATAATGTAAAAGGCATTTGCACATAACGTAATGAATGCTAACAGAGAGTATCAATTGTTCGGCAAAACACATGTGAACTATACTATAATGTATTATGTGTTTCACTGGAGATACATATGTATAAACACAACATAAATGCGTAAGACTATAATATCATGAGGTTTTCATAGAATAAAAATGTATCAAAAGAAAATGTTTAGAACATTCGGCATAACAATCACATTTGTGACAGGACGCAGTAATTACCTGACTAACTTATAGGAAGAATAGACACAACATAGAGAAAATGTGAAAGAATGTAAAGGTGATTGATCATAAAGCATGGAGGTATTCAAAGAATATACAGTAGTTACAGCATAATGTAATGCATGTTGCACACAACAAAGTTTATCAATGACATATTATACGATTGTATGACCTAACAATGAATTCATTTGACATAACACAGAGGTGTAGTTTCAGAAAATAGAGGATCCTGCACATATTAACACAAAACACTTTAAATATTTACACTATAAGACAGTTCCGGCGTTCCATACATATAGACAAAGCACACAGCTAAAATGAAAGACAAGAATACGAGAACATTAAAACATTAATGACAGAATGTACATGTACAAGTTTCTTAATACCAATAAAAACAAAAAAATATGTATATGTGATTCTAATTAGTTGTTACTTATTTAGAAATATTACATGTGGATTGAACTCAGATTTGTTCTGTTAGGAAAGGAGGACGCTATTCCTTGTTTCAAGTCTTTAAATAACTACTTTGTTATAACGGAACAATTTACCAGTAATGTGTTCTTCGTTTATTCTATGAATGAGAGATTGTGTATATCAACCCGTCATCAGACAACAAATAACTTAAACTGTGTAACCTATTAACTTGTTTCTTTCCCTTGATTTAAGTTTATTTAGATATGAGTATTCCTTTTTCGCACTCGATTTGACTACTTTTAACAAGTGTATTACAATGTATTATCGATGCCATTTTATCACCATTATGACTAACAGAAAGTTAAAGAGACAAACAAAAAAGGAAATTTCCGTACGAATGCCCATCTGTAGCCAATGACAAAGACCCAGATGTGTAGTAAGGCGAATTCAATCAAGCATATAAAATGCGAGGGGATCGATGATTTCGATGACTCTGTTTTCTATAAAGGTTTTAAGTTGCTTCCTTGAAGATATCCAGTGTAAAATAATTTGACTGTCGCTCCATAGTACACACTTTTTAACGTTCTGTAAACGTGACATTATATGTGAAGTTAACCGTCCTCCAACTAATGCTGCTGTAAGTTGTGGTATATTCAACTTGAAGTGGTGCCACTCGATTTTTAGCCATGACAAAGTTAGATTCTTCCCCCTTTTACTAAGTACGCACGAGCGCCGTACGCTTCTGCACTTGGATCGGTGAATACATGTAAGGTAGGTTCATCGGTAGTGTCCTTATCTTCAAAGTTACGTCTCGAAAATTCAATCTCTGTGCATTTTTTCAAGTCTTAATCGATAGAATGCAACTGTGGTCTAATTTCATCAGGTATTTGTTCGTCCCACCCTAGTTTCTGTGTCCATAAATCCTGCAATAGTATCTTGCTACGCACTGTAACTAGGCTTAGAATTCCAAGAGGGTCGTAGATTTTTGACGATCTTCTAAGTATTTCTCGTTTCGTGATTTGATAATCTGGTAGCATAGACAATGGTTTGAATCCAAAACTAACACGGTCATCCTTGGTGTTCCATCGTAATCCTAAAACTGTAATACAGTTATTCCCATCGTTAACGTTTTGAGATGTAGCTAAATCGTTAAGTGCTGTACAATTCGATGCCCATGAGCGTAAGTTGAATCCTCCTTTGGTCATCAGTGCTCTTGACTCTTCATAAAACTTCAATAGTTCAGTTGTGTTGTCGAAGCCTGCAATTATGTTGTCTACGTATACTCCATATAGATGTGTTTCAGATGTATGACTAGACTGTTCACGTAAATGCTTTAATAAGGTCGCATTCAATATAAAAGGTGAACATGTTGCGCCGAATAGGATAGCTTTAGAGCGGTAAGTAATCAACTCTGATGTAGGGTCTGTTGAGTCCTTTAGCCAGAAAAATCTCTTCATATCTCTGTCTTTCTCGTCTAACGTAATTTGAAGAAACGCCTTCTCTATATCGGTGACAACATCATTTCTATTTTCTCTAAATTGCATCAAAAGTGTTGATATGTCATTTAAGATCGGGGGTTCTATGCGCAAACAATCATTCAGACTAGGCGTGTCGTTTGATTGACGACAGCTACAGTCATAAACAATACGGATGGGGGTCGTCGCTGAATCTTTCTTGACTGAATGGGGAGTGACATAATGCGCATGTTTTGTGCTTGTTGTTGTGTTGTCTATGCGTTCAATAAAACCTCTCTTTTCCTGGTCGTTTATAATCTCACCATATTTTCTAAGTAAAAACGGATCGTTGCTGAGTCTTCGTACTACATTTTCTGTTCTTCGTCTAGCTATGTCGATGTTTGACGGAAGTTGTTTATGGTCGTCTTTCAATGGAAGTTTTGCTGTGTATTTACAAGTATTGGCTTCGTACGATATATTTGTAGATATGAAGTTTTCCAAATATTCTGCGTTTGATTTCTCCATATTCTGAGGCGTTATTCCTAATGACTCGATTTTCCAGAAGTTTTCTAAATCATCTTCTTTATGTCCAATTCAAATGTTCATCATTGAAGTAGTTCCTTCTGTTGATCTCTGTGTCGAGCCGGATAGCAAATAACCTTTTCCTGACTTTACTGCGGTTGGACCGTTGCCTCGTATTATCTTATCTTCAATGAAATCCCAATAATGGTCAGCGCCTATCAATAAATTTACGGAGAACAGGTCATGTCCTGTAAGCGGGTATGCCAATTTTAATCCGCGCAAGTATGGTAAGTTAGTTGTCTCGGTAGTATGTATCCGTATTGGTGACGCTATTTCAGGAACAATGAGTATTTTTAGCTGTATGCGGCTTCCGTCTTCCGTTAGTACAAGTATGTCAGCGGTTTTCAAATAGCGTACTGATTCTTTACCTCCTCCATATTAAGAAATAGATATGGCTTCTGTTCCTTTTAGTTTAAGTTCTAGTTGCTCCGCTATACTATCTGTAATAAACTAGCGCTGAGTCCCTTCATCGAACAGTATGTTTGCGTCCATACTGACTTGCGCGTTCGAGTGTTCCCTAGCTATCGCGGTCTTGAAAAGTACTTGTGAATATGTGGTACAGTACATTGCTAATGCGGTTTTGGCTATATCTTGCTGTACTGATGAAGCGGGTATATTATCATTATTGTTGTAATTCGGAATACTGTTGCTAGAAAACGAAGACTGACTTGTATTTAAACAAAAACTGGTATGATGTTTTCGTCCACATTGTTTACAAGTTCCTTTAGACTTACAATCTGTAACTCTGTGGTTGCCAAGACAACTAAAACAAGCTTTCGTTGGTTTAAGGATGTCTAGACGGGCTTTTTGGTCAACAATTTTCATACATGTATTAGGGCTATGAGACTCACCGCAATAAATAAATGTTTTCCGCTACCTCACTTTTCTGTGGCTTTCTGTTATTGTTGTTATTTTTTGCGTCAGTTTTAGCAAGGTATACTGTGCTATGCAATGTTTCATCTGATTCTAGATTAACTCTTTGTCCGGTTTCTAATATACTTATCTCTTTAAATAAGTGTTGTCTGAGTTCATCAAGCGACCACTGTTTTAAACCATGTTCACGGGTAATATTCTCCTTAATTCTACTAGGTAATTTGTTGAGCATAATAGGTATAAGTAATGTACCATATGATTCCTGACTTTGACCGAGTGATTCTTATGAGCGTTTCTGACTTGTTATAAGATCTGCGGCATGATTGTACTGTACTATCGGGTGCGGGTAGATCTAACAAAGTCTGCATGTACGTGTGCGTGTTTTTTTCGTCTGTCCAAATCGCTGGTGTAATTAATCTATTGCTTTACTGTAGTCTAAATTTGGACGTGTAAAACCCGAAACTGTAGTCAAAGCCGTGTTTTAATGTAGCGATTTTAAATAGTTGAATTTCTGGGCGTCTGATAATGAGGGATTACTATGAATTGCTGTGTCGTAACATTCCCAGACTGCTTGTCAATTAAGAATGTTGCCGTCGAATTTAGAAAGTTCTAACTTTGGTAATTTGTGAAATTGGTTGTTGCTGTTTGACAGATGAGAAGCGTACATGAGTTGCATGAATTGAACGATGCTGTTTGGTTTCTATTGACATCAAAACTCTGACCTAAAGGGTTAAGTGAACTATCTGTTACTTTGAGTGAATAGCTAGTACGGACGGTTGGTTCTAGAAATTCACGCATCTTGTGTATTTTCGTCTCTAAAGTTAAAGTATACTCATCTGAATCAGAAATCTCCGCTTCAAGTCGACCCTCTTCCGATAATATGAGTATTCAAGTCTGACAAATATCTTTGCTTATCAATGATCAAATCCAAAATGGTTGAAAGTTCATCTCTGTCATATTCTTCGTTATATTTCACATCGTCAAATCTCCGCAAAAGCCTTGTGCAAATGGTGTTTCTATAATAAAACACTTCGTAATTCAAAAGAAAACTGTCATTTTATTTGTTTCTATTAACTTAAAAATTTTTTGTTACTATAATAAACATTACGGTAAGCATATACCGCCTTCTCTAACAAAGAGCTTCGATTCTTGAGAATCTAAATCTGTCATTGATAATGCTGAGAAAAGTCAAAAGGGACTATTTTCCCGCCAAACTTTCAATGGTTAAAATCTCGAAAACAAACTCATCGACCAATATTATTTTTTTTTATGCTCTTTTGGTTATTTTAATACTTCCCTATCAATATATACTAGTGTTATAAAAAGCTTATCGTTTTAAAATTGAGAAGCGACCTTCTTTAACTATCTTTTAAGAGCAAATATGAAATACAGACCGTATAAATACAACTCGATCAAATTAGTAAAATAAATTCATAATGGAAATATAATTGATGGATTTAATCAGTAATATGTCGAAATTTTGAAAATCGTGTCTAAATTCTTTTTTTTATCAAACACCTTTCAGATAACTGTATTAAAAAGTTAAAACTAGCATTTTGACTTCTAAATAATGTCTAAAATAATGTTATATATAGGTAGATTTGTCTAGTTATAGAACAAGGAACATGGAAGTGAATTGAAACATTTCCAAAAAAAATTAAATGAACACACATTTAGTGAAATTTTAATTTGCCGATGACAAAATCGAAAGTTGTGGCAATATAAACTATATTCAAATATCTTATAACAAAACTGGTAAGATATCCTTTACTAATACGTTTTTTTGAAGGTTTTGTGAGCTTACACGGATCACATCATGATTTCCGCGCTTTAAATACAATGTTACCGTAAAATTAAGGATATGAAATACCGCTTTTAATACGTTTTTTATATGCACAGATAAATTTACTAATTTAATCTTCGTATCTATGAAAGAATTTAATTAAATGTTTAAGTAATTTAATATAATAAAACATCTGACTTAGTTATTGACCAGTTATGCATTGATAACGTTCGTTAAAAGTTTCACCATATATACACACACAATGACATAACGCACTAGTTGGGATATATAAACAACGTTCAGTGGAGCCAAAGGAACATCGCCTTCTAAGAAAGGGAAAAGAAACAATACAGAATGACGACGCAAACAGTTTCATCAAAAAATAAATCAGACAAAGAAACTCTTAAGACATACCGTAAAGTGTGAGTAACTTAATTTGATATGCAGGCTACACGCTAGTCAATGTCAAACATCTACCGTAAAGTGTGAGTAACTTAATTTGATATGCACGCTACACGCTAGTCAATGTCAAACATCTACCGTAAAGTGTGAGTAACTTAATTTGATATGCACGCTACACACTAGTCGATGTCAAACTTCTTCAATGTAAGTTGAGCACATGGACCAACATGAGTATTCAAATCATGGAATAAAGAAATAATTGAAATGTCATGTTACAGAAAGAGTCATGGAATCAACCGATTTACAAAGTATGTACTGCAATTTCATTTTGAATAGGTTTACTTAATGTGGTACCTAAAATCTTCACTAAAATCTATTTGGCTTGTTTAATTTTCAATTATTGTTTGACAAAATGTTTACTTTGACCATGTAACAAAAATATAAAAAAATAAATAACTTGAACTACACAAATTATCGGAAAATTTTCGATGGACAAATAGCCGTTTGACTTACACCAATTTTGATCATTGAAAAGCAAAATGTTTCCGGAACAACAGAACGTAATTAAAACGTTCTGCTGAATTTTACAGTTATCTCCATGTGATGCTATGTATCAACTTGATCAATTATTGCATTACATACCACGAAAAGGTTTATGTTTATTCATAATGATTATATGTGTACTTCTACTCATTAATTATAGCTGCACAATATGAGCCAAAATTAGAAATGTATACATTCCCCATTTCCATTCTCAATTTTATATATTTCAAAATGTTCAAACTACCACAAAAAAGAAGCCATAATCATTCTTATATAGCACATGAAACACCGTCATAACGTTTTGCTAACCATTCCGATCATAGTAAACTTTAAAAAAATATTTTTCACAAAGAAGTGTTATAGTATTGCACATATTTATTTGTGTCAATTTTTAAAGAATAACAAAAATTTGATGCCAGATATTTTTTTGGCGTTGATCTTTTAACACAACGTCACAGAAAAAACTCTATGAATAAAGCTATTTCAATTTTCCAGTACTTTTCAAAGAACAATATTCCAGTAGAAACTAAAAAAAGATACAAATGTGTTATCATATTTTGTTTTAAAAAAAAACTACCTTATCATAATATTCATATAGAACATATAAGACCAGTTGAACGGCAAACGATTTAATGGCTTCTAAGTTCAAGACATTGGTCACGTGATAAAAGGTCAGAGTTTACGATTTTTGGTAAACGTGCATGTCTCGTGGTTTTTGGACTCGTATCGTCTTATTTGTACTCGTACATTAATAAAAACCAAAGTGTTCAATTCTAGATTGAATAAGCTTTCTTATTTTATATAATTATAATAAAAAAGTATTGTTAAAATGTTATAAATTCACGACTGAAGTGAAACTTTTTTTCTGAAAATTTGCGTAGGTCCACGGAAAATCCTTAATTAATCCTTAAATAGGTTTGGTAACGTGTTGAGGGGTATAAAATATGAAGTAAAACCGTTTTTTGTTCCTTATATAACACTATCAGATCACAAAAAACCCGGATACGTAATTGTGTCAGTTTATTCGTGGCGAAGCGGAGATCAAAGGGAGATAACTCGGTACGCGCATCGTAGGATATTGCAAGTTCACAACAGTAAAGGAGTAGGGGCTTTAATGGCCTAAAATGGCCCCATATTTACAAGATAATAAAAATTCTAACAGAGCAGATTTTTCTCCATAAATTATTAGAATATGAGTAAAGGATTTAAAAAAAATGTTTTTACTTCACTAAAAATGGTTCAATGACGTCACAATGGTAGGTGTAAATGACGTCATTATTGGGAAAATAAGCAAAAATACCGAAAATTTTATGGTTTTTCTAAATTTTGACCACCGCACCATGCTTGCACCAATTAGAAATTTTAACATTTTGACAAGTTCATACATATCAAACTTCGCATAAAAAATCTTTTTGGTGCAAGGTTGGTGCGATAGTTTATTTTATATTTTTTATAGCCAAGCGGAGCAATAAAAAGCTGAAATTTGCCGTCCAAATTGGACCAGTTCATCTGACAAAGTTTAGTTTATACATTCTTATGCCTATAGAAACTTATTTTTTTTGTTTATGAATGTAAAGTGTATTCCTAATTATATATTTTCTTAAGTATATCTAGTTAAGTTTCTTTAAAAAAATCCGACAGCAATGACCTTCATGTGTAAGGCAGTCAATAACAACTTTGAGGACATTTTTTTATATTATGAAATTTTAGATAGACCTTCAACATAACAAAATCTGTACATTTCTGATGTTTTTGCTAATTATAAATTCAAATTTGTTGTTTGAATGGGGCAATCTTCTCTCTCTGGTATTAGGGTCAGATCCATGATTTATGTAACGAAAAAAAGGGAGGGGGTGTATTTTACTTAAATTTCCATAATTGGCGAGAAACACGAGATTTATTTCGAAAATGATCCTACCTATATTCCAATTGGATGTGTCTTTGTGGGGAATGTGCATAGAGATCTTAAAAATTTGATGGTAAAAAATGGAAACAGCATAAGGTAGACTATCCATATATCCGTATAAACATGTAGAAATATATAATTATATAAGTACGCCCGAGCCTGTGACAACTCTACAACAGATTTATCCATTGCATCACCAGCAGTGATGGTGATACATGGCTATGTACATTATGTATTTACAACTCGTCTAAACATCAACCCAACAATGTAAGATCTGTAAATTTGCAAATGTATATATAAAAATATATATGGATTGATTGATTGATTGTTGGTTGCTTAACGTCCAGTGGCAAATATTTCATGCATATTCAGTACGAGAACAAGTTCACAATAAATGCAATAGGTAGGTTGATACAATAGAGGTCACCTGGGATGAAGGTCGGAGAAATTTGGACTGCCACCGGAAAAAGAGGGCATATTGGATAGGGACAGAAATTTTGCCTTGCAACAGGCCACCTACGGACCCTCAGAGAGTTGTTGCAAGGGTTCTAAACGCGCAAAGAGCGTGGCCCTCTCTTTACACGAGGCATCGGATTTAACGTCCCCCTTCTGACCGGACGTGACTGTGAACTTGATACATCCCGCACAGCCAAGCGGACGCCCCACTTCGGCAAGTGTGTTACTGCCGGTCGGGAGAAGACCAAGTGACCATATTTCTATACCCCAGTCACCCATGGGGATTATATATATGGATAATTGACCTTTCCATGCATAGAAACAAGAGCCTGAAGTCTGTAAGCATACTACATGTCTGTTGCCTTTTTAAAGGTTATGTTTTGAATAGTTTTATAATCATGCGTAAAAATGAAGTGTACATTTTAAAATGTGACCCGGCTTTGTTGTTAAGCCCCATTTGTGGGCATTATGTTTTCTGGTCTGTGCGTCTGTTCGTCCGTGCGTATGTCAGTCTGTTCGTCCGTGCGTATGTCAGTCTGTTCATCCGATTGTCCTTGTGTCTCGCTTCAGGTTTAAGTGTTTGGTCAAGGTAGTTGAATCTGACATCAGACTCAGACTTTTTTTGAAGTAAATTTTAATGTGTGTATTGTGTGTTTGATTTTTTTCTACTTTGCCTAGAGGTAAACGGAGAGGGGGTTTGAGATAGCAAAAATAACATGTTTAAATCTGCCGATTTTTTGGGCCTGTCCTAACCTAGGATTTCCTGGCCATTGTTAGTCTTGCAATTTGGGCATCCATGTACTAAAGACACATTCTTGTTTTCAATAATTTTGACGAATATATAATGAATATTGTCATGATGATCAAAGACCAAGTCATACGACACTAAGATTAGTAAAGGCGAAAAGTAAACTAGCCACATTGACAAAAACTACAAAAAAACAAATGATATATATATATATATATATATAAATGAATATAGAAAAAATCTAAGAATACAGATTTATTTGATATAGTAGCATGTTCCAGTTTTGTAATTATATAGAATGATACGGTTATAAGTCTGGACAACTGAAAAAGATAATAGAAATAAGATGAATTTCGAAAAGTCAACCCTAACGATCCTTTACATAAGTCTAGAAGGGGGGGGGGTGTTCTTCAATACTTAATTGATAGGGGCTGCAGCTGTTTTGTCACCTTACCCAGTTTTACATTTTAAAAATATATACCTTTTCCTAAATTGCGTAGGAAAAAAAGTTATATCATATATATCTGATAGTTTTCTTAACTTTTCACTTATTCAAGCTTAAAAAGGTGTAAATAGAAGTGCCCCCCTTCAACCCCAATCCCTTCCGGAAACATAACTACTGCCATGGAAATACACTGACTTTGGAATGTGTCTGTATCTATTTATTTAAGATAATCAATATTAAGATTTCTTAGCGCTAAATGTGTCTTGCCTTTATATCATTCTTCTTGTCGCTGATAAGTGAGACCCAACCCAGCATCAGATGCACAATCTGTATATATCAGCAATACCCGGCGTTTTGTTTTGTTTGTTCCTGTTTCAATATTGCTTTCCCCCTTAATATTTACCTTGGAGTTCGTTTCTTTTTACAATTTACATCTTAAATTGCCTTTCTGTTTCAATATATTTAAAATTAAATCTTGTAAATAGAAAACAAATCGCGGTTGCCATGGGCACATATATGTTGCTAGGGAGAAACAACAGTGAATTTGGCAAAAATGTGCAATTAATTATGTTATATTTTAAAAATAGTGTACAAGTGTAAAGTTCACTACATGCCAAACAGGTTCAATTTCAAATAAAGATATATTAAAGCTGTATAATAATCATATTTGATGAATTTAACCCCGCCATTTTAGTGGTTGCTAGGCAACAGAATAAACGAACTAGACCCAAAATTCGATTATTTTCAGAAGGTCTATGGTATAGACTTACAACATGACAAATTAAATGAAATTTGGGGGTGGGGCCAAAAATGGCCCTTATAGTCCCTAGTCCTTTGAGTAAAATTAATGATTGCAGATCTATTTCGAAGAGTTCTTGAATACCTTTCAATATTCCATGCTCCTCTACTGTTGTAACATTAAAATAGTCATGGAAAGGTTGAATATGACATTTTTTTCAAGTTCTTACAGGTTTTTGAACACTTCCAAAGAAGACCTACATTTTATAACAGACTGACTTTTTCTCTGAAACTTGAACTTATTGTATATATTTATATTCTCAAACACCGTTTTGGTAGATAGAAGGATACAAGATGGGTTTATCAGTCATTTATTAGAAGAACCTGTGTTACAATAGAAGCAGACGCAGAAGATTACATTTAAACAAAAATATGGGAAAAAAGGAAATATAGTCTTCAAAATTGTGACCATTACCATAGATGATCATAGATTGAAAATAAAATCAATCTGCAGTGGCCAGAAGTACATGCACAATTTTTGTTTTATTATAGCTGCTTTAAGATACAATTGCAGATCTCAGGGAGTCTGGTGATTGGAACCTCCTCTTTTTATGGAAGATTAATGCATTTGAATGGGATCATGCATATAGTTAGAACCCTCCTTTTTATCCTTGGTTGAGAATACCACCACTTATGTTTAAAATTTTCTGGATTCACCCTGAGATAAGAAACTACATAAGTTGTACAAGTTCTGTTGCTTGCCTTAATCAAGAGAAAAAAATCTGAACATCCAAAGAACCAGAAAGGGATTTAAAACATAATAATCAACACAAAGATAACTGAACAAAAGCTGTATTGCAATCTGATATCCTGCAGTTATCATAAATCCTATTATATGTAATATTTCAAGTTTTGCTTTATATTTCTTCTTCTTTCTTATATTTGAATTCAAAAGTCCTGCAACCAACTGTCCTTTCAATTAAATTATTGATTGGATAATAACCTAAGCTGACCAGTATAAAATAAAATTTGAAAATGCTTTGTTGAAATGAAATAGTGGTATTATGTCATTAGATATACTGAATCAACTTCAAATTTAATCCAAATTCACATTTACTTGCTCTAAAATGCATAGTCAATTGGACTACAAAAACCTGAGACTACTTCAATGTATAAAATAGAGATTGTGGTCACCTCCCATGTTATAGTAGTCTCAGACAAAAACAACACTGACTTAAATACAGTATGTTCAGATTTTTTTTGAAAAAAGGACAACAAAAAGAAATTTATTATTCTGATATCAGAAATAAATTCAAAGCGGAATGTCAGTTCTTTTAATTGAGATAACCAGTTTAATAACATTATTTACTATATAAAAAAAACCTAATGATATTATCTGGATTTACAATCATTGACTAAGCTTGTCATCAACTCACTTACTTTAAATGCTTTTAAAAGTTAACCTGTCAGTACTAAAATAAAGAAATATGGTATAAGACAAGATATGTTATTCCAATTAAAGGGCATATGAAGAGCAAAGTAATGTACATGTATTACAATGATTTATATATATGTATATATAATGGAACAATGATGTTGATATAAATCAGATGAATATGGAGATAACCAACTCCATTCTTAGATTTTAAATCACAGCCAGATCAGAGCCACACATATATTTGAAAAGGCATATAACAATTATATCTTCAATTAACAGGCAAATATTCCCAAAGGCCCAATTAAAACAATATCTGTACTCTATATATTGATAGTTTTCTGAGTTCAAAACATTTATTTTTCAACACTTTTCAATGCCTCTAGCTTTTCTTGAATGAAAAGCCAATTAGATTTGGCACTTGTGCTTAACTTTTCAATTTTTTTACAACTTATTATTATATTATCATTAAATTCTTTTCTTAAAACTTATAAAGGGGAAACTGACATTTATGGTATAGTTGCCAATGAGATAACATTCTGGAAACTTATCACCAGAGTCCAAGTCTCTGTTAGCAGTGACAGTTAAATTACAAGTCACTTTACATACATCAACAATCAATACATTCCATTGTTTTAAGGCAAATGAGGAAAATAAGAGTAACAATAGCTTTTGCCTTACTACATGCACAAGAGAACATTAGAAATTATAATATAAATAAGTAAATATCAGAGGCAAAAAAGACAGGACTTATAGCCACTGGACTTTTAGTAAAGTATGCCCTTACTAATCCTTAGAGGAGCTGCTGTATACTAGAAAAAATGGTGTTGATGATTTAACCCCATCAATTAGCATTTTAGCATTACATTATTGTCAATTAATTGCTATCTGTTCTATTTGTTCCAACCTGTTATGAGAGTCAAAATGTATACCTAGGGTGGGAATTAAACCCATGTACGTTCATTTACTTTATTGTTCTCTGTGTACATAAAATGTACATATACATGAAATATATCAAATGCAAAAAATGCTGTAATGTATCATTACACCCTCACTAGTTAAGGACCAATTAAAGGAAGTCCCTGCACCTACCCAGACGTATTTCTTGGGTAAGATGTATTATATAACTCTTGAAAGTATAACACGATAAAGGTTATTGGTAAGTATATAGTAACATCAACGTGCAATTCAGGTAAACACACTGTCCAACATAAACAATCTACCACGTGTTTGTCTGCTGTGCTTGAATTCAAAACGACCCATTGATCAGACTTATTTACACGAATTTTTGCTCAAGCAGACAGTTAAATATGTCCGTTTACCTTATGGGGTCTGTTAAGAATGGATTTGCTGTTATAAATTGTGTATGCATGGAAATATAAGGAAGATAACATTGATTTTTACCGTAACTTTTGAATACACAACATTCCCAAGGTATCCCCACAAAACACATGGCTACTTTGTAACGACGGCTGGTAACGTGTAGCCACTTTCTAACGGCAAATTTAATTGGATGATCTTCAAAGATCAATAATAAAATTGCTAATAAATGATTGGATACGAATTTGTGTCAGATTATAAATAGGTGAAAAAATGTAAACATTGAAATCCGCCATCTTGACGTAGGAAACAAACTAATTTTCAGTCTTGGATTAAAGGACATTGCGCACATTGCCAGCGTATCATGCATAAACAGTCATCTGCAAATATATCTTCCAATTTGTGTTTTACACTTACTTTTCTATGTTTTAGTTAATTTAATGTTTTAATTTACTACAGAATGGGACATCGTTCTCAAAGATGCCGCAGAAAAAATTATAGGTGGCGCTGTTTGTGGGCGTAAACATTTTACATTCGGGTTCTTTTTTTGTCGACAAATTGACCTCTATCTGTCAGATTCAGGCGTTTGCCTTCCAACTGGACCAATCGAAAGTTTGTCACATTACATTTAGCTATAGTCGAAAAGTCAATATTTTCTTTACTCTTTATAGGGATTTTTTAATGACGAAACACTTAATCTCTATGGTTTTTTTCAATATTTGTTTGCATAGTTGTTTGCTCGTATTGATGTTTATGTATAAAAGTGGGGTGAAAGATACCAGAGGGACATTCAAACTCATGGATTGAAAAAAACTGACAACGCCATGGCTAAAAAAGAAAAAAGACAAACAGACAAATAATACCGTATAGCTGGTTATTTTCGCAGGGTATACATTTTCGCTTATTTTCGCAGATAGAATGAACTCGCCGAAATAAATTCCGCCAATTTAAAAGGACACATGCAAAGGTATTGATTAAAGTTTTGAATCTGCCAAAATAATAACCGCCAAAATTTTTCCGTATACCTTTTTCAATGAAAATAGCGAAATTTTGCACCCGCGAAAATAACCCGTTATACGGTAGTACACAACACACAACATAGAAACATAAGAACTTAGCCACATGAACCCCACCAAAAACTGGGGACGATCTCAAATGCTCCAGAAAGGTATATTATATATATATATATATATATTATTTTATATTTTGAGTTATTCAGAAGGACCTACGGTGATGAGTTTTGTAACAACACATGTTACCCTCCTTAAATAAAGTAGGTTGTATAATTATTATAATCTTTTTATTCCAAACATTCACGAAAGAGGAGAGGGAAATTTCAATAAATAGTTTATTCTTCCGACTCATAATTACGACGAAGCATAAACATTATTCGAATCATCTAAAACTGAGAAAGTAAACATCTATTGAAAAAACCAGCTGGCTTTAATTAAGCTATGATACACGAAGAACAAGGTAATTGGAATACTTACAAAAATATTTGAGAAGAAATGTAAGTATAAAAATGAAAAAGTGGTAGTGCTATTATAACAGTCACACACGCCACATGCAACATAACCAAGAAGAAATAATAATGTTAACAATTTTGATTTATGGATTCACATTGTGTGTGCTGGTATCATCGGACACACCAAATTCTAGTGATGATGTGGAGGTTCAGTTACTTGATAATCAAAATGCTCCATTAGTAGCGACCCTTGACATGTCAAAAGCAAACAAACGTGTTAAGCAGTTCGTAAGTGATACAATTGAAGCAAAAATGAAAAATATAGAAGACACTGTGAAATCTAAGCAGTTTGTAAGTGATGCACTTGAAGAAAAAATTAAAACTATAGAAGACACTGTGAAATCTAAGCAGTTTGTAAGTGATGCACTTGAAGAAAAAATTAAAACTATAGAAGACACTGTGAAATCTAAGCAGTTTGTAAGTGATGCACTTGAAGCAAAAATGAAAACTGTAGAAGACACTGTGAAATCTAAGCAGTTTTTAAGTAATGCAGTTGAAGCAAAAATGAAAGATCTGGAAGTGAATTTGCAATCACAAATGGCTTATTTTGAAAGAAATTTGACCGATCAGCTAACTGAATATATTAATGAACTAGCTGGCAAGATAGATGGAGAAAATGGTAAGATTTACAAATTTATTGATGAGGTTCTTTTCCTACAGGTTTTTCAATTGCATTTGTTTTTAAATTGATCGACATTCACTGGACACAACAATCCTAATCATATATATATATGACACACTTAGAGCAAGATCTGCTTACCCTTCCGGAACACCTGAGATCACACCCAGAGTATTGTGGGGTTCGTTTGCTTAGTCTTTAATTTCTATGTTTTGTCTTTGTACTATTATTTGTCTGTCCAAACATTAGGAATCAGAATGGTTAATACATTAACACTAAAATATTTAACATACAGTCCTTGCAATCAAATCCAAGTATCTTGCAGACTTCTTTACCAGTGTAAAGTATAATGTATAAAGGTAAATCATAAGTAGATAATTTTTGAGACAGAATTTTCTTATTCTTTGCCAAAATAATGATTTTACTATGCTATTTTCAAAAATATATTAAAAAGTATAAGTCTCCGTGCTATTTTTAAAGCTATGAGTCGTAAAAAATTGCCTAAATTTGGTAAGATTATTCATGAAAGAACACATTTGCGCGCCTAAAAAAATCTATAAGATAGAATTTTGAAACAATTTGTGAGAAGATAGGTTTTACAATATGTTTAAAGAAACTAAACAGAAAAATTGATGTCACCGTGTTTGTTCTTGATACAAGTAAAATTGATATTTTTTTTACTAGAAGAGTTATCTCTACTTAAATAGCTCGTTAACGAAAAAATGATTCGAATAACAAAAACAATATTTTCGTTTAGATATTTTGAATAATACAACAAATCACCAAGTTTTCTTTATATTAAACAGTGTAACCATTAAATTGCAAATCGGTCTCCAATTTTGCAGATTTTGGTTAATAACTAGACCTGTTCCAAGGTTTAACGAACAGTCTATTTATACAATATTAAAAACATAACATTTTTATGGCAGTGGCTCCGATTTGAAAAATATTTTTTTAAGGAAACTTTTTATGCACAATTAGGATAGATGTCCTTTTTGTTCGTCCTGTCATACTGGACATTCAATTTTGCTTAAAGTACACTGCACTCATTTAATTAGGCATGCACTCTGTTTTTGTTAGATGTATGATATTTGTATCCATCTGATGAGTTAAGCCTTTTTCAACTGTTTTTATAGTTCGTATGAATTGTTTTACATTGCCTTTGTCATTTCGGGGCATTTTATATGTGACTATTCGGTATGGGCTTTGCATATTGCTGAAGGCCGTACGGTGACCTATATTTGTTAATTTCTGTGTCATTTCTTCTTCTTCTTCTTCATGTTCTTCCAAGAAAGAAACCGAATTCATACTGAATGTGTATGGTCCCGCGAAAACTTAGCACATTGCTAGGCAAGGCAGCAAGTCCTCTCAAAATTATATACATTTAAAACGTTCGCCAAATTACTATTAAAATTATATGCACTCTATGCTGTTCACTGCCTTCCAGAGCCTGCTTTCAAAGCAGCTCTGAAACCCTCCATCTAGTCGCCTGATGTTGTTTTAGCTGGAAGTTGATTCCAATCCCTGATCGTCTTTGGGAAGAATGACTGTTCATAGGTGTCAGTTTTTGTTCTTTCTTGGTAAAAGCGGCCTATACCTCTGGTCCGGCTGTCATTGGGTATTAGATATTGTTGTCTATCTATATCAATAAGCCCATGCTGGATTTTAAATAGCATACATAGTCTGTTGGTTTTTTCTACGTTCTTCAGGCTTTCCCATTGTAATTTAACCATGTGTGTTACATAGCCAGGTGTTCGGTCTGAGTAGTTATTATGAACAAATCTTGCTGCTCTTTCCTGAACTTGTTGCAATGATTTAATCTTTTTTTGGCTCGATGGATCCCAAACTGTGCAGGCATATTCCACTGAAGGTATATATTTTTTTGTCTCTTGTGGAGAGTTCTCTCATTGGCAATCATACCACATCTTATTTTTTTTATACATACGTTAATTTCTGTTGAAATTGAAAGTTCGAAAATGTAAAACAACAAATTTGATATTAAACAAACTTGATTTTTAAATGATACGAAGAGCTACAGCCGGTTTTGGAATACGTTGAAACGTGAAACGTGAAACGAGTTCAATTATGATTATCAAATTCATGAAAATTCGTGAAAACCAGATAAAACTTTAATTATAATCTATAGTCTATGGTGCAATAAAATATTATAAGATAAATAAAAAAATATTTTACGCATGGATGCATAGAAATCTAGCTATTGACAGCATTTATTTTATGAATTTTGAATACTGCAATATATATATCTGCAAATTTTGCAAAAGTGCAAAAAAAAAAGAACCATGTGCTATGTTCAAGTATTGTTGATCTGCAGTGGGAGCACCTTTCCGGTGCCAGACAAAAAATCACCAAAAAACAAGGCACTGGTTTTGTAACGCTCGTAAAGTAGTTTGAGGTTGTTGGGTGTTACTTTAAGTTTCAGAACTACTAGGATTTTTTTTTAAATTTTAATCAGAATGTCGATTTTTTTATATGCTTCGTTCATGTGTATTATATATTGTTTTTAAAGAATGATTTTTTTTACACTTCCATTCAAAAAAATGTACTAGTATCAATTCTAATATTTTACATTTTAAAAATGTTTTAAAAAGACTTGTTTTCGGAGACTGTATAGAATATCAATTTTAATATACACGTTTTGTATAAATGTTTAAAGTCTTAAGAAGACATAGTTCCATAAAGATTTCTTATTGAAGTGCATGTTTCTATATTTTTTGTCTATTCTTAATTTCTATACTTCTATGTTTATCATAATTAAGACCGGCAAAATAGCAAAACTCGCTTTAAAAATATCATTCATGATATCGACTATGTGTTAGCAACAACTTTTCAAAAAGCCCCGTTTTACATGACAATCATATGGTTTAAATTGTTTATCTATATCCGCCCGAGATAAACTAAAGAGAATTGATTATGTAGTGTCACCGTTGTATGATATACTGTTTTGGCAATAATGCCATTACGCCAGCATGTTTCTGGAAATTATTTTCAATCGCCAAAGATGATATTTCTGCACATAAACTTCCTCAAAGTTCTTAACAGCTTCGAGGACTTGAAGGCCCTTGTTCCTTCTTTATCAAACATGTCGATTTGGTTATTTGCAAGCATTCTTTCAAATTTCGTTCTCAATTTTCTCCCATAAATTTCAAACACTGGGTCTCGAAATTTTTCACAACATTTATTATTTTGCTTTATTAAACATAAACATAAACACAAAAACAGATGACACTTAACGACTTCACAGGTAAACGGGAAAGCGGCGGGCGTCCTAATAAACACCGAATATTGAAGTGTACCATATAATATGACTTTGCCCCAGTTTATCCAAATCTCGCATATTCTCGCATGGATTTTAATTAAACGCTTGACCCACTCAGAATTCTAGGTCGCAAACAAGCTTTCCATGAACTAGAGTATAACATTTTGAAAAAATCTTCTTTATAATTTTAACGACAAGAAGTGTGCTGATCCAGGGGCGCATCTCGACAGTATACGTCTCTTCAGTAATGCTCAAGTTCAAAATATTTTAGAAACCAAAAATTGTTTAATATAATAAAGGAAGATGTGGTATGAATGCTAATGAGACTCATAACAAGAGACCAAATAACAAAGAAATTAACAGCTAGGGGGTCACCGTTCGGCCTTAAACAATGAGCAAATCCCGTCTTGAACAGTAAACTATTAAAGGCACCCAAATGAAAACGAGAAATATAACGGCTTAATTAATGTATAAAAATGAACGTGAAACAAATATGTTATCCAGTAACAATCCACAACCACTGCATTAAATGCTCCTGATTTCGAATATATACATGGATGCAGCATGTGGGGAGATTAAACATGTTAACGGGATCCCAAATATCTCCTAAAACATGTCTGTGAGCGTGTAACCTTTAATTAACCTGGGGTAATTTAATCGGAAAAGTGATGTACCAAGACAACATAAGAAATGGTTGGAAATTGTTTAACTCGCTAGACTTATCATGCTACTAGATAGAATTCGTTTCTAGCTTAGGACGAGTATGTGTTTGTAAGAAAATATATTTCCGGTCCGCAAAATGTTTAACTGACACAGGAGAGGACTAATAAATGTAGAACAAAAATTATATTACAATAAGTATTTCATATTAATTTTGGTAACACAAATTATCTGATTTATCGAATGTATGAAGCAAGTCCTAATATAAATTTAATTTGAATTACCGTTTTGACTGGTTTGTTACGTATTGTGTAGACGAATCGCTCGTCTGGCGTCCAAAGTTCAATACTTGTATTTATCATGGGATTAATGTTAAACTGTAAGTTTTTGTATTTAATGAAACCCGAAGTTTGATTTCTTAAAAAAGCGTCAGATTTTGAGCTGTGCATTTGAACATTTTAGTATAGGTTTTTAAATACATATAAATGACATATTATCATAACCTGGATCACTCTGCGATGAAATCAAATATTAAAGTAAATATTAATGATACTGAAATTCTGACAACTGTATACCCGATGTAATCCTAGATTTAATTTTACAGGGCTACTTTCGTTACACGTCTATATCGACAGTGCTATTTTTTTCCAACTTTTAACATTTATTATAATATAGTTTGGGGGTTAGTAAATATAATTCTAATAAAAAAAAAGTACATATGTGTTTATTTCCACAGAGAAGTCCATCAAACGTCCTCTTGACTGTAAAGATGTGAAAACAAAAAAAGGAAACGGAATCTACAAGATATATCCAAATCATTCAGAATTTGGATTTGACGTCTACTGTGATTATGAGATTGACAACGGCGGCTGGACGGTAATTAATCTTGTTGAGAGTTTATTCGAGTTCACTCAACATATACATTTATGACACTTAAAGCTATTCCGAAATTGATACGGATGTTAAAATAACCACTAGATATATATTTTAAGTAATAAACTGATACAATTTAACTAATTTCTGAAAGCAACAAACGAGGAAAGGAGATAGTTTTCAAAGTAACATCAATTAGCGTTTGTTTGTATGTATGATACATGGAATTATTTAGCGTTTATTTGTTATGAAATGAATAGAACAACTTTTTTTAAAAGAAATAGAAACGATTTTTATCCTCCTAACCAACTTATATAAACACTTCAATTATTGTGTGTATGCTATCGCTACTTTATTTATTGTGCGTCTTGCTACATAATTATGTAATTTTTTATGTATAATAAATTGTTATCATTTTGTTTCACAATACGTGTGCCTTTGTTGTAATACATTGTACTGTCTTGTTTAATAAGAGCGCGTCATCCTTAACATTCAGCTCATTTGCCAATTCTCATTTTGACATGATAACACGATTAGGAAGAAGGGTTACTATGTATGTCATGAGTGGCAGAGCGGAGCGGCAAGAATATGTCACAATTTCAAGATTCATAAAAAAAGTTCGAAAATTTCAGATGAATTATATGACACGGTTTCATATTATATTATAAATTTTCAAACAACTGTCAGATGTGAAAGTTTGTTTTACAAATGTACTTTAATCCAGAATCGCAAATGCATTAGAATTTTGTCAAATATTTTTATTTCTCCATTGAATATCAAAATCATGATCGCTGTCCACATTATGATATATAAAAAAAAACCATCTAAATACGTACACGTGTCTCGTGTTAAAGACACAGTGGATAAATATAAAAGGATGAAAATTTGACAAAAAGTTGACTTTTTTGTTCACTTGCAACACTGTTTTGTTTTTTTTATTTTTTCGGAAGTTGATTCTACATTACAAATTCTAGTAGGTAAATTAAAACATTTAACAAGATTAGCCGTCGAATGAATGAAATCATTGTTGTAAATTTATTCAGTGAGCATACAAAGTAGCAATTACTCAAAGCTGTGTGCACCCTTTGTATTATGTTCCCTATGATAACAGAAATCGCATAACGCAGATTACATCTATTAGATGTATATTGCAAAATTCATTAAAGTAGCAAAACACTAGTTTTCACCAAATCAAATTATGCTTCTTCAATCTGCTCTATCTTACTTACAGTTTCATTCCCCTGAGAACAGTTTCAATACACGCATTTTCTCAAGTATATATATTTATCTTCATAACATTAAAAAGACAATTTTAATGTTTATTTTTTACGAAATGTTTTGTTAGGTGTTTCAGAGAAGAATAAACGGGAAGACAGATTTTTACAGAGGATGGGAAGCCTATGAAAATGGATTTGGAGATCTAGAGGCGGAATTCTGGTTAGGTAGATATGTTTTAAAACTTTTAATATTAGTCATGTCAAATCATTGTCCTCCAACTATCAACGCATGTACGAGTCAGTGATTTAATGTCGGTGTGCCGGAGACAAAGCTGTCCTTGAATTACATAAACTTAATTAAAATTTTAGTTAGTTGTAAATTAAGCTTGAATCCTAAACAAGAAGTAACAACATATTAAGATCTCATAATCTTGTTGTTTTTTTAATAAAATGTTCTCATTTAATGTTGATTATTCAAAAAATCCGTCGAAAGATTAAGCATGTCGTCTTCTCTTTCGAATGTCACCAGTATTTCTTTCGGTATATTGTGTCTAATGTTAATACAGTATTTGCCCATTACAGGTATTCCCCTAATGATTGTAGTTTAAATATTTGGTTGATTTGCTTGCTTTGTTCGTAAACATGTTTGTTCAATAATAATTATATTGCTTTAACAAATTATAAAAACAAAGGAACCCAGCAAACCACACATTTGAACTAAAAGCATTATGAACAATGATGAACATAGCTCTAATGACTAATATTAGTATGGGATGTACATTAAGACCAAATCCGAAAAACTTTGATTTTTTTGGTGACGTGGTGTGGGTCACCTGTGCAAGATGTATGTATTTAATGATCACGTGTCATAGGAAATAATACATTATATCCAACAAACAGATCTGAATGTGTAAAATTTACTTGAGAAAATCTTTTGTGGACGAAACGCGCGTCTGGCGTATCACGGCCGACACTCGGCTAACCGAGAGATTGGTCGGTTAATCTATATTGAGTATGCGGCTATATGGGCGATTGGTCTGTTAATCGGGTTGGTTATACGTCTGTTAAGAGTAAAACGCTTAATTTAATGTTAAACTCTATTAAATATACAGATTTTTGGCATGTTATAAGAACCAAATCAAAAAAAGAAAAGTGTCTGACAAAATGATATCTATCAAAGAACATTTTGCACTTGTAAAAACATTTCTTAGTCTGCTCAGTTTTCAGTAAAACTAAAAGGCGTCGCGCAAGTATGTAGTATTTATGCTTATATGCATAGCATTTTTTTTAATAAAAGGCGAAACAAACAAATTTAGATATCATTTAAAGGACAAAAAATAGTACTGTGGTTCTAAAAAATAAATTGACATTAGTAAATATTTCATAATTGTAAAATAACGTGAATAATACCACGTTTTAGTGAAAATTATGGGAATAAAGTCTGTTAATGGGTTGGACAATTGAAATTGTGTCAGTTAAGAGTTATTTAGCCACGACAATAATTTTGCTACCTTTATATTTTCCCCTTGAAAAATTTAAGAATGAGATGTTCTTGAGTACACAAAAATGACAATACGGTGCCAAATTATCCTAGAAAGAGCATTTTTATTTGACTTTCTTTGCATTTTATTGAAGGGTGTGTCACTTCAATATAGCGTGATATGGATGGGCCTCTGGAATATGCATGAATTTTTTATTGACGCTTTCAATCAGCCTTAATTTTTGTGTCTGTTCGAAGTAGCACGTTTTCATTTCCGACTGAAAGTGTCTTTCTAATACAACACAGGGTACATATAACGTGTTCTCGTTCACATATGAACATGACATTTGTCACTGGACGTTAAACCCTAATTCGTCAGCATCATCCAATTGGTTCTTTTCTTCTATTACTTAATCATATGTTGTTTACAAATCACTCTAAAGAAGTAAACGGAAAGGAGCGAATGCAGCTACATTTGGTTATTTTAAGTTTCAATTCATTTTATTCCGTTTAGTTCCTTTCTACATAAGTGCAGAGGAGAACTACAGTTGTCTATGGTGGCCGGTGAAGTCCATTTCGCGTTTTCGCGATTTCGCCTTTCATATTCTATAGGGCGAAAACGCGAATTCGCGAAAAGGCGAAATCGCGAAGTCGAAAACGTGAAAACGCGAAGTCGAAAACGAGAAATCGGTTTTGCGTTTTCGCGTTTTCGACTTCGCAATTTTGCGTTTTCGCCATATAGAATATGTAAGGCGAAAGTTCTAAAACTCAAAATGTCATTAACCTGCCACCATAGTTGTCCGCATGTAAACTTCTAGAATTTGTCACCAATTTAAGTACATCGCATTCCGTTACTGTTTCAACAACCATCGGTGTTTCATGTGTGTATTCTTAAACAAGTATTATTTTTCTCTTGTTTTTAGCAATGTATCACTCTCTACTGTCCTTATATATTATTCTATATTCTGCGTTTCCATCCAGATTCTCGTGTATACCATGAGGGTCCGGATTGGGGGTATTGTTTATATCTGTATTCTTTAAATTATTATGTCATTTGTTTCTACATTTTATCTATCTTACTCATTATTCTTTCTTTATTTTTCATATTTTGTCATCCTAATATATTTTACTTACTCATGTTTAGTTACATTACGACGTTTATCTCTGATTTATATACTGATTACCAATGTAGATGACAAATGTGTGTCAATCATGACAATTAAACAGAATCAACATGATATATGCGATCATTCTTGGATGAAATTAATATTACTTTATTATTACACTTTTTGAAACCATTTTTATCAATTTCAATTTCATCTGTTGTTTCCGTGTATGTTATGTTTCATTGCTCATGTATTGTTTTCGTATATTTTAGCCGCTCGTCTTGCGCCTACTCAGTTGATTCGATAACACCCCATATAGCAATAAAATTATACTTTTGTTGCCATTCATAACTCTTAACAGACCAATTAACAGACCGGGTTTTATACATCCGACCCATTAACAGACCAGGGGCCTGTTGTTCAACTTGTCGTTAGGGCTAACGCGTCGTTAAAATTTCTTAATCATTCGATTAAAATTAATCATATGATTAGTGTGTTGTTCAACTTGTCGTTAATTTTAACGCTGCGTTAAAAAGGCTAAAACTGTCGTTAAACTTAATCCACCTCTTTGAGGTGTATTAAATTTTAATCATATGATTAAAGCATCCAAGATGGCTGCTGTATCAATGCAAAAATTATTTTATCCTCGAAATATGAGGCGTTTAAGAGATATTTAGCTCCTGGAAAGAGATTTCAGCCATAAAATACCTTAATATTTGAAAGAAACACAATATAGTTGCTAGGAGTTGAGTTCAAAACATAAATTGGAAAGAGATTTGACAAGATAGGGCGAAGGATAGGACGCACACATACAATGGGCATTTGATAACAGAGAGAAATTGCACATTTCGGCAGTTTTTCGTTTGTATTTTACCGCTCAGTGACAGTGTTGATTGCAAAAAAACTAAACGTACGCTGAGACGGGCCACATGTTATTGTGCGGAACCATTCAGCAAATTATGACGAACAGCTTTCATAAATAAATAATGTTACCATAGCATTAATGTACAGGCCATAATTGATTTTCAAAGCAAGTCTTTGCTAATTTCCCCATTTTCGAAGTTCAAATATTAGCACTTTCAGTTTCATTAGCGCCCTTGACCTAGTCCTAACTGTTTACGCAGGTAAATTATGATGGGTGAATTCGTCCCCGTATATCTCGGACCTTAGGATTTTTATCTTTACACGGAGTTTTTAAACAGTGTATATTGTTTTCCCATTTAGTAAAGCTTATGAGCTATGAGGATCCAAATCATGGGTGGATCCAGCCATTTTGGGGGGTTCCAACGTAGCCCAGATTAAAAGAGTTGTTTCAAACCTCACGTCGCCTTTCAAAAACTTTGATTGTCAAATAAAAGGGGACTCCCCCTTAGGCCTAGGATCCGCAACTGCAAATATTTATAATGAAAATATACTGCCATCAGTGTTTAATATTACATGTATTACTGATTAGGTTATTAAGAGACTGAATCAATAAAATGTTTCATATTTTTTTATCTGACACAATATACAAAAACAAGCACCTGTTTAAATTTTAGAATCTAGGAAATCTCATATTCGAGTGTCAGATATATTTCAAAAGAAGTATTATACCACCGTTGGGAGAGAGGTACAACAATGTATGATTTATGTGACTAGTGCTTGTTTTTCCAGATCATCACAGAATATATCTTTGATTTTTTTAACTTCTAACTCATCTATAGATGCTTCTCTGGTTAGTCCGAGTAAGAAATGATAAGTATAAATGATCATAAATTGCATCAATATTAAAAAATGAAGAGCATGCAAATATCTCATAGAGAAAATAACACGGATAATTTATATTGACCATTTGTTATATTGTTGTGGTCTTCAGTGGCGACACGTACATGCAGGTCATGTTCCGGAGCACCTGAGATAACCCCTAGTTTTTGATGGGGTTCGTGTTGCTTATTCTTCAGTTTTCTATGTTGTGTGTGCTATTGTTGTCTGTTTGTCTTTTTCATTTTTGGCCATGGCGTTGTCAGTTTATTTTCGATTTATGAGTTTGACTGTCCCTTTGGTATCTTTCGTCCCTCTTTCATAAATTAATTTCACTTTACAATGGATCAAATCTACGAATGGATCAAGGTAATGGGTGCAGTAGGAGGTCCACCGGAGTTTTGAGAGAGGAATTCTTGGCAATTGTAACAGATGGAAAATTTAGGGTCAGAATTCATAAAACAGACATGGGGCAGTGGCAAATATGGCATGCATATTTGAACACACAGAGGGTAACCCTGGCACCGGCTGTTTTCCCCCCAAAAAAAACATAAATCTATTTCTCTTCTATGTGACTTCAGACTTTATGTTTTCAATTTTAGTTTCACTTTCTATATTCTGTATTTATTCTTATGTAAGCCCAAGGTGAAAAATAACTTGATGCAGGAATATATTAATAATAAACATCTTTGAGTTGGGCTATTTCTTTCTGTCCGGGTGGGGATCAACTTCAAGCAGACAACATGCATGCGTATAACGACACTGAAGATTTTTTTTTTTTTTTTATAAAGACACTTGTTGTCAGTCATGACGTCCTTGAATAGATCAGTTAGAAAGCAAGGTTTGAAGTTTAAGTACACAGGAAAACCTCATTTCTAGTGTTGAAAATAGAGGGAGCAAAAGTTCCACATCCAGGGAATATTTTTATATAAAGAACTTTTTATTTGAAAGGTTTATCTTATTTGAAAGGTTTATCTTTTTTCAGTTTAATTTAAAAATAAAAAAAATAGACAAATTGTGATTGGTCTTTCTTCCTTTCTTTTGTTATCTTGTGAATTATCATGTTAAAATCCAGTGGCAAATACTTCATGCCTTTATATAACGGAGAACAATTTAATAAGAGAATGTATTTCAAACAAGAAGCTAAACTTTTTGCCACAAACATAGAATGATACATAATCATAATTCATAGTTATTTTATTCACAGTGAGCAGCCATCTTTGTTGTTCGGTTGTAGCACAATCTCATCAAATGGAAAAAAGACCACACAATAGGTTCAAGGACACAGTTATCGTCCTTTGAGTTTGATTTTCGTTAGTTAGTCCCTACAGTGAACAGTGTATAACTTGCATTTGTATTTGATACACTTTCACAATTTATTTCTTGATATCTAATGCATGAAATATTAAGTAGGGGCTGTTATTACATGTTATAAAAATTTGGGTGCTGAATCTTTATGTTAAGTAGTGATTTGGTCAGTTTAAAAAGGTCAATTTTTATTACGTCGGAAGCTGTCATTTAGAGCTGGTAGAAGTGTCTATTAATTTGATCTTATTTGTCTCACTAGTAGTACACTACACTGTAAAAATCTTTTTGAGAAAGAGTAGGTGCAATTTTTTAAATTTGAATTTATTGTCTAAAAGAAATGCTCTACGAAATAACTGTGTTCTCGGGCCAATAGGGACAAAATAAACATCTTCTACTTGTATACCGTTAATCCGCATTTGGATGTGCCTTTAATTCAGTTGTTGCATGTCGTTTGTTGCTATATATATTATTGTTTTACGTTCTTAGTTTTGTTCATGAATATATATAAGGCCTTTTGATTTCTATTTTGAATTGTTTTACTGCCTTGATTTGTCATATCTATAGGTCTTTTATAGCTTATGCTTCGATGTGAGTTTTGCTCACTGTTGAAGGCCATACGGTGACCAATATTATATCTGTTAACTACTACATCTTTTGGTTCCCGATAGGGAATTGTCTCTTTGACAGTCATGCCACATCTTCTTGTCTTTATATTTAGTATTAGCAAAGCCCATACCGCATAGTCAGCTATAAAAGGCCCCGATAAGACAATGTAGACAATTCAAACGAGAAAACTAACGGCCTTATTTATATATATATAAAAAAATGAACGAAAAACAAATATGGAACACATAAACAAACGACAACCACTGAATTACAGGCTCCTGACTGGGGACAGGCACATACATAAATAATGTGGCGGGGTTAAACATGTTAGCGGGATCGCAACCCTTCCCCTAACCTGGGACAGTGGTATAACAGTACAACATCAGAACGAACTATTTCAGAGGTGTTTTCAGGGGCCCAGGCCCCCTCCCCCTTTTGTGGAAAAAATTTGGTTGATTATATAAAGGGAATCACTGTAGCATGATTGGAGCGGGCCCCCTCTAAGGCAGTCAGTGCCCCTCCCCCTTTATGAAAATTTCTAGAACTAACAATTTGTTATTTCAGTTTTAAACAAGAATGTGTCCTCAGTACACGAATGCCCCACTCGCACTATCATTTTCTATGTTCAGTGGACCGTGAAATTCGGGTAAAATCTTTAATTTGGCATTAAAATTAAAAAGATCATATCAAAGGGAACATGTGTACCAAGTTTGAAGTCAATTGGACTTCAACTTCATCAAAAACTACCTTGACCAAAAACTTTAACCTGAAGCGGGACAGACGGACGAACAGACAGACAGACAGACGGACGGACGGACGGACGGACGAACGGACGGACGAACGGACGCACAGACCAGAAAACATAATGCCCCTCTACTATCGTAGGTGGGGCATACAAATCATTGAAAAGGTTCTCGGACTGTGCCATTACACTTGCACAAGTGAATATTTAAAATTGTCACACTGTATCTTCTTTTGCAGTGTGAACTGCAATCGATTACAGTTCTGTTATTTATTGCGATCTACACCATCAGTAAAAATGATCTGAAATGTTAACTTGGCATGCCATACTTGATAAAATGCGGACGTGAAAGAAAGCACCCTTCACATACGCGTCAATGGAGATCGTTATTCCAAATTATTTCGTCATTTATAAACAAAAGCGTATCTTTCGCATGTGTAGAAGGTATGACTTAACTAACAAAAAATACTTTAACAGATATTTGGAGGAATCATTATGTAAAAACAAAGACTTCAACTGAATTATCATTGCAATCATGGACACTGTCGTTGTTGTCATGCAGACACCAAATTCCGGCATTAAAATCATGGTCATGAATGATGCATTTTGATTGAGGACCGAAGACAATCTCTGACATTGCTTCTGAGTTAGAACAGTCACATGTTGCATGATAAGACTATTTCAACAACGACTGAAATTTTTTAATATAATTAAGAAACAAACTGATTTCAAGTTATTCATTGCATGAATGTTGGTTTTTCGACCACCTGCATGACCTCATCATTTCAGATACCAAGATTTTTTAGCAATAACATGAAAAACTCTGGCCCTAGTCATAACTTAAAGTGGAATGCAAATGCTGATTATTACAAAATGCACCCGAAACCATTTTCATGGTAAATAAATGCATATTACTTTTGAATTTGAGATTACTTAATCAGTAGTGCATTCACTGAAACTATTTTTTCATTCAAGCATATTTCATTTTGAACTGGAAACATATCTAAAATATTTTTATGTTTCCATAAGAAAAAACATGAATATGTTATAAGATATTTATTCAATAATTATTGGCACCCAAACATGAAAACCAGTTTAAAAGAAGAATGTTATAATTTAATGCATCAAAGGAAGTTTTGTAGGCCCTGATTTATAATGCATTGTGGGAAACACTTGCTAACTACCCAAATTTAATCATATGATTAAAAATTAATCGAATGATTAGTAAATACAATGATTAAAATAAGTTGAACAACGCAATTTAATCATTGCATTTACTAATCATCCGATTAACTTTTAACGACTGATTAAAATTAATCATATGATTAGTTTAATCACAAGTTGAACAACAGACCCCAGGTTTTAAATAAAGATTGATTTATGTCACCAAAATACAGATTTTCGTGTAGATTTTTCACACAATGATATCAATATGGTTAACAAACATAATGCCTTTCTTTTTTCGATGTTCAAAATATTGAATGCAAGTAAATTTAACCAATGTGTCATTTTGTGTACATTTTATGTGTGTAAAATGTGTATACATTTATTGATGAGTAACCCACCTTTTCATTTTATAGATCGTACATCGAAGCTAGAAAAATAATAATTACACCACTGAATTCAGTACATTGAATTGTTTTGTTAGACATGAATACTTTTTATAATGAAAATATATTTAGAAAGTTATACAATGAAACATGCTGAACTTTCAATTATTTTCTCGATAACACCTGATTAACAGACTTTAGCCAACCCGATTAACAGACCAACCGCCGATAAAGCCGCATACTGAATATAGATTAACCGACCAATCTCTCGGTTAGCCGAGTGTCTGCCGTGCGTATATACAAAATTAAGTCCTGGTATCTATAATGAGTTTATTAATTAATATTGCACCTTTTTATATTTTTTCGCTTCACTTACGAAAATCAACCAAGAGATCCAAATTATGCAATATCAAAACGTTATATAATTTTATTATCTTGCTTTAATTCAAAATAATTAGACGAACAACAGAAGCCATGATTTGTTTTCTTCTGCTCATTTCCTCTGGAAATTGCCGCAGGGGTTTGAGAACTGTGTAAGGGTGGTTAATATTGCAGTTCACTGTTAATTACAATCGTTATAATATGAGGGTGACAAGTCTTGCTAGAAGTCGTATAGAAAGACTTTAAACATAACAACTGGACTGATAATTGACTTTAATGCTAGTTTCTTTGATCTGCTACAGGTGATCTGAGCAAAATCAACCCTACGAAGTTACCCTAGTCTGAGTTTCATTGTTCTGCAGTCTTTCATTTGTTAGGTTATATTTTGGTGAGAATATCAAATGCACAATAAAGCTTAGGTGTATTTATCCTTAAAGGACTTACTATCAAAATGCATGTTAATAAATCCAGTGTTTGTTCTGGAAATAGACCTCAAGACCTCAAGCACATCAACCCACAAATCATAGCCCTACACCAATTCGACTGGATATAAACTATTTGTAAGTTTAACATATTTAAACTTAATGTCCCGAATTCATAAAGGGTTCATGCTAATATATAAAGTGTATTATATAATTGTGTGGCGTTTTTTCTCTAAGGGATGTTCAATAGTTATAACATTCGGACTTGATGTATCAATGTAAGATTATCCTCTGTTCTCTAGCCTTTTTGGTGATCTTACACTGACACACCGCATCCTCATTGGATTACTTTTACATAATTAATTTTTGTGAGTAAATCTAATCTTTACCAGTTCGTTAAGTTGCGCTCCGTGTACTTCAAGATATTCTTGTTTAGTTTAATTATTCACTCAAACTTGATTGCAACATAATAGAAAGATAGAAAAAAAACCAATAATACCCCTTATCATCATAGTACCTATATACACAACAACAGTACATTTTCACGTTTTCCAGTCCTTATCAAATGTCAACATGAAATAAACTCACTAAAAATGTACTCACTTGTTTAACTTACCTTGCTAATAAATTTGTTATGAATTTTTTCATAACAATGGATGATAAGAAATTAATGGAATTCCTATTACAAATTTATCCTGAATTAAGGTTTCTCAATTGAATTGTTGCATAATTCTCATGTATGGGCCTTTTGAAGCCGACTAAATGGTATGCGTTTGTCGTATTAATTGTTGAACGCGTTACGGTTGCCTATAAGCTATAATAGCTTGCATCCACGTATTAGCAACTCTGGTTTTCTTATTGACAATCATACCATATCTCCTTATTAGCTCACCTGGCCTTAAAGGCCTATTATTTTTTAAATTGTTATAAAGAGAAAAAATCTGTCAAGGTCAAACATGTTCAAAATGTTAAGCTCTACCAATTGTTTATAAACTTTCAAACTATCTGACGAATTATTTCCCTTAAGGTAGCACAATACAAAGATTTTATAACTCCAACTCCCAAGTTTTAAAATGCTGTAACTTTCTTAATAACGCTTGAAAATTTATAATAGTGGTAGTTTTTGATAGCTAACAGATTACTCTTTTAAATTAATGCAACAATTATGTAACCAATTATAATGTTAACTGTGTCTAAAATATTTTTCACCAAATTTCCACTTTCAAATGAAATTAGCTTCTGCATAGGTATCCCTAGAGGGTTGATTTTATGATATGTTGTTCCTATGGCCATTATCTACAAAAGGGTGTCTCAGATTTCAGATAGAGTGTATAGAACAAATTTTACACCTAATTTAACATTATCTTCTTTTATGTGGTCAGGATGTTTACACTAATTAGAGATTTATGAGAGAATAGAATACCATAGAGACAATCTGAGACACCCGTTTGAAGCCCATGATGTGTTGATTAAGATTTTGTTAAAATTTTCTGTATAGTTAAAGAGATGATAGAGCTAAATTCATTCAAGTGAACTTACCCAGATTTTGCCACTAATTAAATAATAATTGATTACATAATGATTGCATAATAAAAATATTGCATTCATTTAAAAGATTATTCTTTTATCTATCTATATATACCTCTTTTATTATTTTCTATGCATTCATAAGAAAGTTACAGCATTTCAAAGGTTAGTGATTAGAATTAAAAAAATCTTTGTATTGTGCTACCTTAAATGACAAATTTTACTATTTTTGTTAATTTTTGCCTATTATCTTGAAACTATAACAAAAAGAGTGAAACTTTAAAATGCAAATATATGACAAGTTCTACAAATACGTCTGCATAGTTTGGTCTACTTCTCATAATAGTTATAAGTCTTTGAGGACGATTTTAAAAAATATTTGCTTTTTTGCTTTAGTTCTTAAAAATAATAATAGATAGTTAAAAACTGAAATAAGCAAAAATCATCAGCAAGATAAGATCTATAATTAAGAAAATAAGGAGGAAATCGTTCAACGACTCCTTATTGGATATAATACACTTTAATGACGATTTTAACAATATTGTTTCTTTGTGTTTTGCTTCATATGTTACGAAATGTAAACAATAATTATTTACTTAATTCACAAAAATGATTAACAAGACAAGTTCTACTATCAAGTAAAATTTTGCCGATATAATTAGTAGACCGTCATTCTTTGTAAGAATGATTGCCCTTAAATAATGAATGTTGTTATCCTCTTTTGTGATTTGAGCAAATACTAAGGAAAAAAGTGACATTAAACAGACTAAATGATCAGCAATACAAGATCCACAAAACATATTTTTGTCATGAATTCTGATATCGTCTACAATGTTCGAGAGTGTTCTTTGTTGAATATGCCATATACCAAGGTGAGCGACACAGGCTCTTTAGATCCACTAGTTTTATATAGGTACTGCAATATGTTCATGTGTATTGAAAAAATAAAAAGTCAACAAAGGGACACTTTACGTCAAAACTCTCGAAAATTAAAAGAGGCAACCATTTCAATTCTGACACTTTCCGAAAGCTATACATGAAAAACGTAAACTATTATTTCCTGTGTATAAAGCAAAGGAGGCAGGTAAAAGAGTTTCGTTTAATAAGATAAACTTTTTATTGATGGTGAGCAGACTGTGGTTAAATCAAACGAGCTAGTCAAAATTACACGTCGTGATCAGTCAGGGGATATAATGTCGGAAACATTGTAGGGTCCAGGGTTTTCAGTGGCCGAAAAAAACACCGAGCGTTTCAAGTATAAAACCTAGTAAATCGTCAGTGAGTGATGGCTCTTCTAGTGGATCCCGCTTTGAAGTGTTAGCAGATATGCACGCAGGTCCAGACTAGGACACATCGAGAAGAATCATTTTTATTAACTTTTTGTATTGGAACATTAATGGTGGTTTACATGAAAAACTTAATGAGCCAAATTGTTTATCTTACATTAAAACATGATATTGTTATTTTGTCTGAGTGTTGGATTGATAAGTCATTTAATGATATTGTAGATGGTTATATTTGTAAGCCAGTCCCTAAAAAGTAAATATAAACAAGGCGGAGGACTATATTTGTTAATAAAAAACTGTTTTGCAAAGTATGTTGAAGTAGTTGATATTCAGAACTATACAATTATATGGCTCAAGGTGTCAAGAGATATATCAACTTGTGGGTTTGATTATTTTATTGGATGTGTAAATGTATATGTGTCTCCAGCCTATTCAAATTATTATAAAATGTATAATTGTGATTTATTCTATGATTTGTTAAATTCTGTTGAAAATATTCATCCGAAACGTCAAGAGTATTTTTACTAGGTGATATGAATGCAAGTACTGCTATAGTTAATGATTTTATAATAAATGACAATGTATGTGGGCCCATTTTTGATAGTTTAAACCATATTTGTGTGTATTTAAGTAACACAAATCTATCAGTAAGAAGAAATCCAGATCAAAGTACTAATGAGTTCGGGTTAAAATTGTTAAATATGTGTAGAAGCACTGGTCTACGTATTTTGAAAGGTCGGCATAAGGATGGCTTAGCTAATGACTATACATTTTGTGGTTCCCGGGGAATGATTGTTGTGGACTACTTATTGGCTCCATATGACTTTTTACACATTATAGACCAGTTAATTGTTTGTAACTTCACTTGTTATAGTGACCGCGCGGCTTTACATGTTCGCTTGCGGTGCATATTGCACGATTCACAAGAGCTTGAGCGTAACAGTTGTACGTCAAACAACTCATATAATAGTAACCGATGGAAAGAAGAGCTAAAAGATCAGTGTTATGAGTTTTTAACGTTAAACAGTGGTTCCTTTAGCCAGATAGTATTTTCTGATATTGAAAAATCCCAAGATGGTATTGACAATTATGTTGAATCGTTTACTTCCAATTTGATGGACATTATTTCACTATTCTTTTGTCACTTACATAATTCAAATAATACTTGTGACCGTACCCGTAGTAAGACGACCCGATATAAAGATAACAAACCATGGTTTAACTACGAGTGCAAAAGACTTCGATCTATCTATATTAGTTCTTTGTATACATTTAATAGAAACAAAAATGTTGAAAATCATCAAATATTAATCATGTCTATAAGACAATACAAGCTTTTAGAAAATAAACTAAAACGAAAATATAAGCTTCAAGAGGGTGATATTATAGCTACATTGCGTAATAGTGACCCAAAGAAAGATTACAAACTGTTTCAAAAGAAGAGAGTCAAAACTTCTGATGTGTCACTTTCAGAATTCTTCGATCATTTAATCTGACAGTCAATACTCCAGAGACCGTTTCCTACACAACATATGATGAATTTGCTAAAATTATTACAAGGGATGAAATTCTGTACTTCTAACCCTAAACGTGGTAAAAATCATGGTATTGATGGTACATTTAACAAGTTGTTCATTGAATTTAAGGATATTCTGCTACCATTCCTAGAGGAAATTTTCAATAAGATATTAGCATCAGAATATTTTCCAAAATCTTGGGCACTCGCAGTGTTAATTCCTGTTTAAAAGAAAAGGCAACTCGTCCGATCCAGCGAACTATCGTGGAATCAGTTTAGTCAGTAATTTAGCGAAACTGTTTACATCTATTATAAATTCAAGACTAATAAAGGGGTCTGAGAATAATGGTATTATTACAGATGCGCAATTTGGATTTCGCCCGGGTAGCAGCACTGTTGATGCAATTTATTCTTTGTTGACAATCGTTCAGAAAGCACTTTTCAAAAAAAAAATAACTACAAACAGGCATTTGACTCCGTAACCAGACTTAACTTATGGTTGGAACTATCAAGAGTTGGTTTAACAGGCAAATCACTGTCTGTTTTTAAATCAATGTATTCTACAGTAAAAGTATGTGTGAAGTTGATGGTTTTTATTCTGAGCAGTTTACAAGTTCAGTTGGTCTCATGCAAGGGGAAGTTCTTTCTCCTTTACTTTTTTCGTTATATGTAAATGACTTTGAAATGGAATTTCTACGTTATAGTAATATACCATATGAAGTGCAAAATTTGTCATTATTTTTACTTATGTGTGCTGATGATATTAGTTTATTTTCTGATTCAGTTATTGGCTTGCAAGATATATATGTTAGACACATTATTATTATATACTTGAAAATGAGGTTTGACTGTAAATATTTCCAAAACAAAAATTATGGTAATTAGAAACAGAGGTTTTGTAAAAGACGAAGAAATTAGGTACTATGATGGCAATGCTTTTGAAACAGTGGATAAATATTGTTACCTTGGTGTACTGTTAAATTTTAACGGTAAATTTGTTAAAGCTTAAAAACATTTAGCTGAGCAAAGAAGAAAAGCTTTTTTTGGTTTAAGTCGAAGGTTTTGTCATTGTATTTGAATGTTTTTACATATTTGAATTTATTTGATACTTACATTAGCAGTATTTTTTTATGTTATGGTTGTGAAATATGGGGCTTCCATAAAGCTCCAAATATTGACAAAATACAACTTGATTTTTGCAAAAACATATTAGGTGTCAAACAATGTACAACAAATGTTATGGTTTATTTTGAATTGGGTAGATATCGTTTGATATATTTTAGAATGTACAAAATAGTGAAGTACTGGTTGAAATTGTTATCCACAAGCAACTGTATTCTTAAAAACTGCGATAGGGATCAACTGTATAATTTCTGTAATATTAGAAGCAGTTGTATTAATCAACTACAACAATTATTATTTAACTTAGGTTTAAATGAAATCTGGTATAACCAAGACAATTTGATTATTGATACAAATTTATTATTATTTGTAAAAATAAGGATATATGATCAAGCAAAACAGACTTTGAATGATCAACTGAACGTTTCATCAAAGTGTTATTTATATAAATATATTATCAATAATGTATGTTTACAGAATTATCTAACTAAACATATGAATTTTAGAGTGTATTTACCTCGCCTTAGATTGTCTTCTCATCATTTGTTTGTTGAAGTAGTCCGTTATCATGGAGTAAATAGGTTATATAGAAAGTGTATTCTTTGTACTTTTAATATCACTGAAGATGAAGTCCATTTTGTTTTAAAATGTGAATGCTATAGAGACTTAAGGAGCGTTTTTTAAAACCTTATTATTATAGACGCCCATCGTCATTCAAATTAGTGCAACTTCTCAGCACTGAAAATGAAAAAGATTTGCGTAATTTGTGTAAATTCTTGTTGAATGCACTTAATCATAGGACCGACCTGTTATTGGTCAATATTTGATATGTATTTGCTTCTCTGATGTGTTTTGTCATGTTGTGTTATAGAAATGTATTTGTATTTATTGAACTGATAAGCATAATGTGCTTAAAGTAATAAAGAATTGAATTGAATTGTTTGTCTTTTTTTTTCTCTTGCAATCAGGTGTTGATTGAATAATCAAACCAAATTATGTAATCCTTTTGGAACATGAAGCGGTACTAAACGAACAGATTAACTAACAAAAATTATTGGAAATCATCAGTCCAGTAGTTATGTTTGTAGTTTTTCGATATGACTACTAGCAAGACTTGTCACACTAATCATAAAAGGACTGTAATATAAAATCAAAAGTAAATCACGTATATTATTTCATGTAAAGCCATATGCATGTACTATGAAATGTAAATACTAAATTTCTATTGGACGAGATTGCGTGAGTATGTTCTAAGAATTAATATCATGCGTATCCAATGACTTAAAACATAAATCTAAATAAACTCTATTCACGTTCTTATTGAAGTAAATATTTTACTGTTAATAAATAATGCTTTTAGCGAGTAAATGGTTAGAATGGTCCTTAATGTTGCCTTGGGATTATAGGGTACAATACGGGGGAAATGAAAAGAAAACTATTCTAATACGAAATAAAATTCTTTAAAATGATATAACTGAAGTTTCTTTCTTTATAATTAAGGTGAATTTTAAGTTAGCTCCGCTGCATTATATCCTAGTTATTTGGACTTTATATATAACAGAATAAACAAATTTAGATATCAAATTAATGTGAGTCTATGTTAACAAATTGTCAGCGGACTAAGTTGAATCGAATTTACATATGAATTCGCATTTTATTTGGAGTTTGATGAACATGTTTATATTTCAAATTCTTATTTCAGGAAATAATTCATATTCATCACATTAATTTTCTTCTGTGGTATTGTGATGTTTAAATAAAACTGTCGCTGTTAATATCTGCTAAAATAATTTAAATTGTTAATTTTTAAACAGACTGTAATGAAGATTTGAATGAGTCTCTTGTCGTCTTTCACTTTTATTTAAATTTTACAAATATTTAACTATCACTGTTGTTATCTTGGTGATTTTGACCCATTTTGCTAGATACGCAACACTAATTGCAAAAAACGAAAGAAATTTGTTTACAGAATATACAAAAATTAAGATAAAAAAAATATTTCTTTTATTATGACTTGCTTTAGTATTCATGAAAAACATTCCGGAATCCACCTATTCAAAAGTTGAATATCCAATTTCTACCAGCATATATTGGAATTCTGAATTGTTCTGGATTTTAAACAGTATTAATTGGAATTCTAATGTGTACTTTTAGACATTGATGAGAATTTTTGTGACACTATATGTAAACATTTTTGTTCTAGTAATCACAATCACTGTTTTCGGACAGTTAGTTATATTAATATTTTGACATGCCTTATAAAACTTATTAAAACGGTTGTAGTTTGGTCTGACAGTTATACTTTTTATTCATGATAAACTATTTTTATGTCATTTATTTAATACATTGAGCATAACACTCACCTACTTTTCAGGTAACTGAAAGATAAATAAATTGACATCGCAAGGAAAATATGAACTTAGAGTAGATATGTCAGATTTCAATGGGAACAAACTGTTCGCGAAATATTCATCGTTCTTAGTTGGAAATGTTACAACCAAATATAAACTGAAAGTTGGTGGCTATAGCGGGAATTCCGGTGAGTAAACAATTAAATTAAAACAGATATGTTTATATTTCTTCAATTTCTATTAGTACCTGCTTTGTGGATTCAGAAAAACCATTGGCAAGTTGAAACGTTTCCCTACTGTATATAGGGGAATAAATACATAACATAATGATGAATTCAAAATTATTTTGACAGCTAAAACTTATGTATATGATACTCTCAATACACTTAATGCAATATCTTATGTTATGTTATTTGATAAATTGTTAAAAAAGAATATTCTAACATCGACAGACGTTGATTAGAATTACGCTATTGTTTAAGTAATGTCGATGCATTTATGATTTGGTTTTGTATTCGAATACACGACAGACTTATATGAATACATTTTTAGAAAAACTAAGGATTTTCTTATTCCAGGCATAGATTTCCTTAGCCGTATTTGGCACAACTTTTTGGAATTTTGGATCCTCAATGCTCTTCAACTTTGAATTGTTTGGCTTTATAAATATTTTGATATGAGCGTCACTGATGAGTCTTATGTAGACGAAACGCGCGTCTGGCGTATTAAATTATAATCCTAGTACCTTCGATAACTATGAAAAGACTTAAAAAAATGCTTTGGCCTGGATAAATTAAAAGCAAATTGAAACATTTTTTTTATTGAATTGTATGAGAAAGTTTTTCCCGCATAAAAACCCACATACAATCAAGATTATGTAATATAATTCTTGCGTAGCTCTAATATATAATTTCAATTATTTTAATAGGAGATAGTATGACGTATAGTAACGGAATGAGTTTTAGTACAAAGGACAGAGATAATGACCTGTGGTCACCTAATTGTGCGGTTAATCGATACGGTGCCTGGTGGTACAAGGATTGCACCTATGCAAATTTGAATGGACGGTATGTAAAAGGAGGCAAGCAGAGCTCACAAGGTCTTTATTGGTGGAACTGGAAGAGAACATATCATTCAATGAAATCGACTGTTATGATGATAAGGAAATTGAATTAACTGTAGAATAAACATCGAAATGATTTGCTATGTCAGTTCATTAATTTAAATACTTTGATCATATTATAAGTAAAAAAATATTCTCAGATTTGCACTTAGTGTTGTTTTGTTGGGATGTACAAGTACCCAGTCTCGTTCACTCTGCGGTTTTGTAAGACGTATTTCTATATGTATCCATCTGATGAGTAAAGCATTTTCAGCTGATTTTTATAGTTGTTCTTGTGTTGTACTGTTAAACCACTGTTTAAGGTTAGGGGCGCCCGCATAAATATTTAACCCTACCATATTCATGACATTCTGTATGTACATGTTCCAAGTCAGGAGCCTGTAATTTATAAGTTGTCGTTTGTTGCTGTGTTACATATTTGTTTTTCGTTCATTATTTTATACATAAATTATGCCGTTAGTTTTCTCGTTTTACATTTGTCATTTCGTGGCTTTCTATAGTTTACAATGCTGTATCGGCTTTGGTTATTGTTGAAGATCTATAGTCGCTAATTTCTCTGTCATGTGGTCTCTTGTAAAGAGTTGTATCATTAGCAAGCATACCATAATGACTTTTCTATAAAAGTAAAATCAAATAACCCATTACACCTGTGACAATTACGCTGCTATTGTTTAGTTTAATATGAAAACTGTGAGTACAGTAATACGTTCATGAGACGTTCATGATTGTGTGTCCAGCGCAATTTCTGTTTACTGTAGGAAACAGACATCGCTCCGGACGCATACTCATAAAAATGAATACTGCATCTTTGCTAGCCATATGTTACGATCCAGTCCCCATCCCTCCAACCTTGGCAGATTAAGCCGTCTACCGGAGTTTAATAAATCACGCCCATTTCTACATCTTTCTTGACCAATTGCAGGCTTGGGCTATCTTCGGTGTAGAGGTGTACAATGTTAAAGTCTAGTGTTTTCATAATAATTTCGTGAAGCAGGGACTGAAACTATAAGTAGCATCCCAACATTTACCCGAGGAACATACCCTGTCTTTAAATTGTTACCAAAAATCGTTCTACATTTTTGGGGTCAAGACTTGTTACTCGGTCAGCACGTTGCAATGTTAATTTATGTTTTCCTTATTAACACGTGCACATTACTATTTTGAAAGTGATGCTTGATTGGATGCAGGCAAGAACAACCGCGACCAATAGAAATCAATACCACGTGTTTCTGACATCTATCTTAGTCACCAAAGGTGAGAAGAAGGGGACTGAATCGTAACCCTTGGCTATGGAAGATGAAAGCCGAATTAATGTAAATAAAGGCATTTAAAATGTTTGACACGTGTTTAATATTTTTATACTGGTCATTTACAAGTCAAAGAAAGACAAACAACTCCGTTTAAAAGAAAACCAAAAACAACAAAAAGGAGAGAGATAAAACCATTAAACTGTAATATTAGAATGAGCGTGAACACGAACCCAACTCTAATCATGTCTAATATTTATCTAAGATTAAGTCAAAGCTATGTTATTCAAGTTCAACATTCAACATAGTCCATGTACACACGACGTCTCGTCAGGTTTATTTCATATGTTGCCGTCGTACATGCATGTCGAAGAAGCAAAACAATATGTTATAATAATATGTACTACACTCAACAATATTAAAAGGAGCAAAAAATTAACATGTCTTCTATACAGTCTGCAATATTTAGGCAAATAGATGTAAAGAGCTATCTTATACAATTCATTACACTCAGAAGATACAGTAGACACAATTTTAAGTACCACGTATAGATATTCTATGAAAGAGAGGCGTAAAATACAAAAGGGACGTTCAAACGCATATGTTGAAAAACAGACTGACAACGCCATGACAAAAAATGACCAAAAGACAAAAAAACACAAGTACACTAAACACCATGGAAACTTTAACAATGAAACGAACAAAAACAACGCAGGGGGCATCTCAGATGTTCCGGAAAGATGAGCAGATGTTCCTCCACATTTGTCACCCATTGTGTAGCTCATTCAAGTGCGAACCCGGTGATATGTCTAATTCGGGTGGTCACGTTTGAGGAAAGGAGTACGGGCTTGTGGATACAACAATTGTAACAACATGAGAAGCAGATATTCCATAACGGTCAACACATTTGTAAAGGTATGATTGCAACTTCACCACTTGAAACTCTTGGTGTAATAGCTTTCTTGTCATAAGCCTCCTCTAGCAAAGTATCATATTAGGTAGTAAAAGCCCTGAAATATTGAATCAACTGGAAACTATACACCGTATGAGTTAGATTTTTAAATAAAACCAGTATCGGACTATTGGGGTGTCAAACACATGAGTATCGAATAAATGTAGTGTCAGGCAAATGGGTGTCGGGCAAACGTGAAGTCGGGCAAATGGGTATCAGACTAATGTGATGTCTAAATAGCAAGGATAAACCTTCAAACGTATTGAAAAGTAAAATCACAAAAATACTGAACTCAGAGGAAAATCATATAGGAAAGTCCCTAGTCATTGCAAAATCAAACGACAAAACAAATAAAAAACGAATGGACAACAACTGTCATATTCCTGACTTGGTACAGGCATTTTCAAATGTAGGATATGGTGGATTAAACCTGGTTTTATAGCGCTAAACCTCTCACTTTATACGACAGTGTCATCAAATTCCGTTATATTTACAATGATGCGTGAACTAAACAGACATAAAAAGTAAAATAGTCAAAATATGAGTACAGCAGTCATCATCGTGTATCAATTTTGAAATAAACAATTTAACAGAGCACAAAAGCATCTATCAAATTAAAACACATTCATTGCTTTGTCTGACAGTGAGTTAATTTTGAAGTCGAATTGTTTTTCTCAAGTCTCATTTCAAGATAATGACGGACAGGAGTTTCAAGAAAATAATCTGCCACTGGTTTTCTGCAATTATCTTCAACATCAATGGAGAGAACATTTTCTTTTTAAATTGGGTAGAATAATAAGAAGAATGAGTTCAAACTAATAACCATTTTATTCAACTTTCATAAATTTTGTGCAGCTGTGGCTGCAGTCGTCTTGTGCCCTTTGTTGTTTTCAATATGCATCTTTTACGCCTTATATTATATAAAGTGTTCTCTGGTTGCATTATATACATAAAAAAAATCTTAAAGCACTACACTAGGCTAATTTTTAAAACATAACTTTTTATTATACAAAAGTAAACAGTCTGATTGCAACACACTGTGGACATTCATATGGCGATACACTAGGTTCATTTGTTTAGCATCACACAGGGTAAATTCGTATAGCTTACCACTTGGTGCATTTGTAAACCATCACAGTTTGTAGATTCTTATAGCTTTACTGGGGTCTAATCTTATATCATAATTACACATGGTACATTTACAATATACACACTTTTAGAGTATTACACAATGAATGACCTTGTCGTAAATAGGTTAGTTACGTGAATTTCAACACATTACATTAGATGTATATATTCGTCTTGAATATGCATAACATTTGTGCTACGTGACTAGAGAAAAGGTCGGTCCGTTTTTTCGTGATACAACTTATATGCGGGTTCTATGTATGACCTTATTACTGTCATAATAGTTCTCTAGATAACAATCAGTTTTCTCATTGCATGGCGTTTTTCTTTTTTGCTAAACTATGTTAGTTAATTATTCTGTGAACGCTGGTACATTAAAAAAAAATAAAAAAATAAGCAAAGCAAAAAAGGTAAAGATAATTGTTAATTGGAAAACATAGAAGTATTCTAATGACTATTGAAAGTAACTTACTTCCACTAGCAGAATATGTACTATGCTAATTGGAAATAATAACTTTGTTTATGTAAAAAATACAAAACAATATAATGTTTTATGACATAAATTATCATGAATATGGTCATTGTCCTAAATTGAGTATTTTCTACATCTTGAATAGATTTCCTTAGATGTATTTGGCAAGACATTTGGAAATGTATGGTTCGCAATGCTTTTCAACTTCGAACTTTCTTTTGACTTTTGTACATTGTACATTCCTGTCATTCGATTTCTGTTTACACCACAACAATTTTTGAAATAAGTAGAACACTGCTGTTTTCAGTCTTATCTTGTCTCACTTTTTAGTTTTTTTATAGTTTGTCATGTACATGGTGATTTTGCTCCGTGGAAGGGTGGGAGATAGATCGCAGAGTTTAATTAAGTTTACGTTCATGTACTTATAGCGGTATACATTTTAACACTTTAAATCATATTCCAATCGTTTTCATCTGTACATGTAATCCCATGATTAACAGATTTATTGTAACATAATAGGGCGAAAAAGGCAGTCGACCATTCGACAAATTACTTTTTAAAACATATCTATTCCAAATCGAAACAAATGAGTTCCGTTTTATTTGGAAAAATTATTGAAATAAGTGTTGAAACTCTTAGAAAATGAAAAAGAATAAAGCAATAAGGGTAGTGTTATAGCTTGTACTTCATTGTAAAGAACATGTTATTTGACAAGGATTACATTTGCGCCAATCATAAGTCTTTTATTGCTTCAATTACTTTTACATTGGACAACAAATTGGACGATTTACTTTGTTTGTTTTTGATACCTAAGCTTCACAAAACTCTGGAAACAACGGTATAATGCCGGCTCTTCTGCATGTTCGACGAACTAATTGTCTATTAGATTAACAAAAATTGTGTCCGCACTGAAAGAGGGTCTTCATTTTATGAAGTGACCTGAATTCTATATTTTGCTTATTTTAAAAGCAAATTGTAAATTTTGGTTACATGTCATAGGGCCATCCTTTGAGGATATGATCAGGGGGTCGAAACCCCCTATTTTTACTATCGATGATTTTAAAAGGGGACATATGGGTGAGTCCCCCTTGTAAAAATGGCTTGATCTGCCCCTGGTTCCATTATTTGCCTTCTACAATCAAAAACATTGATATTTTTTATATGAGTAAGATAATGTTTCAATGAATACTATATGTTTTGCTGTATAATTTGTATAAAAGTTCTTTGCATGTATGTTCCTTAAGAAATTGCCAATTGGGATCAAATTTTAGCATCTAGCAATGGAGAATTTTAAAGATTTTTGTATTCAAAATATATGTTAAATATTTTTCTTAGCTATTGGAGTAACATGAAATAAGTTTTCTTGATATGCCTTTAAACAGTTTGTAGTCAACACTATTAGTAAACTCTTCTGTTCATGCATGTATGGTATTCAACAAACTATTTCTATTGTTTTAGATAACAATGGACTTTTGGATGTAGATGCCCAGAATTCCCAGTCGTCATACCCTCTGCTCAAATTCCATTGTTATTCGTAACAATAAATGTAATCAATTTACACTTGTTTTAGAAACAGAAACTATGAAGTATAACAAGAGAACTGGGGAATAAACACTAAAATAAAACTGGATCGATTTAGTCCAACAAACTCGATATCAATCGGACACTATATCACTGTGTTTTCAAATAAATTGTTTAATTAAATAATAATGAAAATACACCTTTTTAACAAATGTTATGAATTTCATTAAATGTACCCGTTTTCAACAGGAAATATATCAAATGTTTTTCTTATAAACTCACGTCGACGTAATTTATCATTTCAGTGAACACAGAATTGATGAGGGTCTTCACGATGATTGTTTTGTTCTGTATTCATACTAATATGATGACATATAATTCCTCGTTGACTTCTAGTCTTCTAGTTACAGTAACTACCTAGAACCTTCGAATCATCAATCATTAAATACAACGAACAGTACCTTCCCTGTCCGTTTCTGTTGATACAAAAGAGGGACGAAAGATACCAAAGGGATAGTCAGACTCATAAATCATCAATCTAAAACAAATTTACAACACCATGGCTAAAAATGAAAAAGACAAACAGACAAACAATAGTACACATGATACAACATAGAAAAATAAAAAATAAACAACATGAACCCCACCAAAAAGATTGGGGTGATCTCAGGTGCTCCTGAAGAGTAAGCAGATCCTGCTCCACATGTGGCACCCGTCGTGTTGCCTATGTGATAACAAATTCGGTAAATAGTCTAATTCGGTAGGTCACATCCATGAAAGGGAAAGGGATTGTAGTTACGACGTACGTAACAGATCCGATATAATATATGAAACGGTTATTCCGTAACGGTCAACCAACTCGTGATTGCGTCTGTAAATTTTACAAAGGGATGATTTCAACTTCACCATTCGGAACTCTTGGTTTAATAGTTTCCTTGTGAGCAGCAACCGTCTATCAAGAAAATCATGATAGGAAATGCAAGCACGGGAATATTTAGTATAAGAAAAGTATAAATAGCATGTTAACCTTACTAAAAGGATACAGAAGACCTATACATCTTGAAATTGCATCTTTTTGATACATTGATATCCAAATTTAATCACCTATTTTTAACATCTTTTCTAAAACAATTTACTTTGAATAAAAAAAAGTTTGTTTCTATAAAGAAATGTAAATGTAAGTTGGACAGTTATTTTAATGGGTGAGGGGGGGGGGGGGCAAGGGGTTTAACTGTTATGCTGTTATGGGGTTATTTAATTCTTTGTTATCTGTTATTCTGAAAATTTATTTGCTGTTAGCTGTTATTGTCATATTCCTTGTTAGCTGTTATGGGACTATTTTTTTTATTGTTATCTGTTATTGTGAGATTGTATTTCTTGTTAACTGTTATTGAAAATTGAAATGTTAGGATTGTGACAGCCAATCTTAAGTAGAAATTGAAGATAATTGAACATTGTGACTTGGTTTGAGAGTTGTCTCATTGGCACTTGTACCACATCTTCTTATATCTATTGTGGTCTTTCCACTGGTGATATGGAAGTCACGTATTTGCAGGATTCCAGTAACATACACCCCATCATGTGTATTTTGACTTTGTACACATTTGTTGTACAAATTATAACTTGTACAAATGACCATAACCATCATCCAAATTGTCAATTTCATCCCATTTCTATTAAGGAGCTACCATTTGATTTATAGGTAGGGGAGGGGGTGAGTAAAAAAAGTCAGCATGAGACACTTTATGTAAAAAAAATGAGGATATTAAACTAAAGAAAAATTGCAGGACCAAATAGAGTGAAAAATAAATAAGCAGGACAGAGATTACAACAAAAAACAAATTCAGGACACAATTTTTCATCCTAGCCTCCCCCAAAAATATTTGTTTTTATTAAATATTTCTTTAACAAACACAGAAATTAGTAATTTTGTTTAGTTTTAAGAGATTTTATGTCGAAAACTATAATTTGTATAATCGTATATTTTTGGTACAAATCATAATAAACTTGTGAACACTATATAAAAGGTGATTCTGTTTAGGTCGTATATTTTTTGACCTAAGGCTAGGCCTATCATCATCAGGTATCCCTAGCCATATGATTCCTTTTTTGTGATATTGTTCGAATTTGAGTTTTATGTATATATGGCCGGGGATAATGTTCTTTGTACTCCTAAGAGTACATGTAAACATATCAAATTCAAATCAATAATTAAAATAACAAAAAGGAAAACATGTGGCCAAGGATACCTGATAAGGATTATATTTAAAATGTATATATATGTCTCTGTTAAAGCCTTTAGCTAGGTCCATGGCCATACAGCCAGTTAAATAATACACCTTATCGCTAATCCCGGCTGACCCGGCCGCTTGAACTTTTGACGCATACAACAATCACTTTTCCAGTGTGGCGTCAGATATTTTGTTTTATGACGTCAAAATTTTACGGGAACCTGTGTGATATCCACCAATGGCGGACAAATAGCGATAAGGTGTATAAGATCTACTGTATTGGTCCTGGACCGGACTGATTTTAAGATTTCATTTACTGTTATCTGGTATTATCCCTTTTCAATTCCTTGTTATCTGTTTTAAGTCAAATCAATTTACTGTTTTGCTGTTATTGGGACCCCCCCCCCCCCCCCCCCCCCCCTTTGCCCCCCTCTTTAATGTGAAAATACTTGTAAATTGTAATATTTGCAAATAAATGACATGCAAAAAAGGCAAATACAGTACTAAAGAAAATAGGTGCAGGAATAGTAAACAATATAAAATAACATATGCTTAAAAGTGCATATATGGGCACTCCTGAAAGTGCAATCTTTTACAGTTTCACAAAATAATAAGCATGGAAGAGGTTGATTCTTGAGGCTTCAATCATTAAGTTGCGTTTTTTTCAATAATTTTCATTTCCCGACCAAAGTTGAAAATACTTGGTTAGTTTGTTATTGACTGCTTTACATCTAGCGACAGTAACAATAGCCAAGCAGTTCAGGAGATGAAACAGTTGACCAATGTTCTGAAAATTGATATATTATCAGAAAAAAAAAACCAACAATATAATGTTTTCATCAGGAAATTAAATATACTTGCATATTATATCTTTGTTATATATTTCAACAGATGTGTCTATATTGTGTCAATAATCTACATGCACTTAAAGTATAAGCCATCATTTATCTTGATTATGATGTCTATTAGACTATTTACCGGATTTGTAATAACTAAAGCCACACGACGGGTGTCACATGTGGAGGAGGATCTGCCTTCTCTTCCGGAGCACCTGGCATCACGGTTTTTGGTGGGATTCGTGTTGCTTAGTCTTTAGTTTTCTATGTTGTGTCATGCGTACTATAGTTTTTCTGTTGGTCTTTTTTATTTGTAGTCATGACGTTGTCCGTCTATTTTCAATCTTTGCGTTTGACTGTCCTTCTGGTATCTTTCGTACCTCTTTTGGGCCTCACAAATGTATTTGAACATTTAAATAATGTGATTGATAATGATTGTGATTTTTAAATTCAAATTTACTCAACTGAAACAGTTGTTATACTTTAAAAACGAAGAATTAACACTACATTCCGAAATTTGTCATAACGTGAAAGCAACAGGTCTATTAAGTGATGTATATGAAAAGGATTTTTCTTATTTTACTTTACGTATGTATCAAATTCATCTTTCGTACAGAAAACTATAACGTTTATCGAAAAGGTGCCATTCCGTGCCAGTACTATAAAAAGAATAGTGTCGCAAAATGCAGAAAATTACATTATATACCTGTTTTAAAAAAATCTGTGACGGCTCTGGAGTTAAGATTATGTTATTTACCAAATATCAGTAGACAAACATTCCAAAATATTTCATCGAACAAAATCATTCGATTAGCATTTAAGATGAATAATTCTATTCAGGCGATATCAACTGACGCCTTTTCAGATCTTCGATATTTGCAGTCGTTGGAAGTTTCATTTGAACGTCAGTTAAATGCATTGACTTTTAAATCATCATTGAGAAGTGTGAACGAAACATTATTCAGCGAATTGATTTTAGAAAAAAATGGTTGGACTTCACTTCCTGTTAATTTCCTCGATAACTTAAGAGGAGTTTCCCTGGCAGTATTGTCCTTAAATGGGAATGATTTTAGGATAATGAATGTTTCAATACTGAATCCAATCTTTGGATTAAAGACGTTTCGTTGCGTTGGGAGCTCTATAACATATTTCAAGGCAAACGGTTTACAGAAGGTGGAATCAATTGACTTGACCGGTAATAATATCTTCGAAATATCGAATTTTTGTGACGATTCAGGAAAAAATAGTCTAGCTTCAGTATTAAAAAAACTGATACTTACAGACAATGCAATAAGACTAATTTTGCCATCTTCATTTAAGTGTTTACAAAGTCTTCAAAGTTTAATTCTCGACGGCAATAGAATAAAAGAGCTGAAGAAAAACAGTTTTTATAACTTGCCCAGTCTGATCAGGTTATCTATTAATAATATTCCACGGTTGAATATTCGACAAAATGCTTTTAACTGTACTTCTCTTCGCACTCTACAACTAATCAAAAGCGGTTTTCGTTTTGATAAGATCAATAATTTGAATTATTTCCGTGACATATTCATAAACACATACAATTTGGAAAAATTGGATTTAAGTAAAAATTACTTGCCTCATAAACCGCAACATACACTTCCTATGTTTTTCCCGTTGAAACAGATACGAACATTAAATATTGAAACTACTGGAATTGCAACAATACCTGAAGGACTGTTTCAAAACATGCACTTTTTACAAGAATTAATTCTAATTGGCAACAAAATAGCTAGATGGAATCCATCGACATTTGCAAATATGACTAATTTACGAAATTTGCATTTGGATGGCAATTTATTTAACATTATAAACAAGACTTCATTTCCAGCGTTGTTGTTGAATAAACTCAATGTATTTGATATTTCACACAATCCATTCTGGTGAACATGTGATCAAAGATGGCTTTTGGACTTGTTGCAATCAACCAATATTACAAAAAAGATTAGTAATTGGCCTAAATTTTACTCGTGTGCATATCCTGAAAATCTAAAGAACTCTTTACTAGAAAGTTATAGACCAACTGATGCAGAATGTTAAATTAGTTATTTTACAGCCATTATCATAATAGCTGTTTGCTCTGTTCTGATATTTGTGTTTTTCATAGCGCTGATATTGTATAGCTGTCACATTAACATGAAGAATTTGCTTTATTTTTCTCGTGTTCATCACCGCATTAATAAAGGTTATTTGAAACTAACGTCATGCGACGATTTCGATTTTGAAGCTTTTGTCGTATATTGCGATTCCGATCGACAATGGGTTCATGGTGACTTGATAAAAAGATTGGCGGACAAAGGATTGAAAATATGTCGAGATTTCGAAGTTGGAGAACCAATTATAAATAATATTGAGAAATTTATGAACAAAAGTTGGAAAATTATCGTTGTTATGTCCAATGATTTCGCCAAAAGTGAATGGTGTCAATGGGAAGTGAACTTAGGTCTAGAGCGAAGACGTCGCCAAGACACGGATGCTGTAGTGTTAATAATGTATCGTCAGATTGACTCAAAACATATGACAAGTGGACTCAGAGCACTTCTAAACACTAATCCACATTTGATATTTACAGAAGGTTTAGGTGAACGTATGTTTTGGAATGCTGTCGTTAATGATATAAACAAGTCTTTGATGTTACCACCAACGGCCATCTTATGAAACAGCTAAAAGTGTTGTTTGACAATTAATATTCCAAATGAACAAGTTTGAGTTAACATCAATTTAATTATTTTTTTTTTTTTTTTAAGTTTTGTAGCTTTACAGAAACAAAATAAGTATTGTGCCTTTTGCGTTGTTGAAATCCTTATGTATAGGGTAATCATCATATTAATACCAAATTTGTAAATTTTCGTCGTTTAAAAAATGAGACGTAACATACCAAAATTCAAAAGTCGAAAATCATTGTCAACGCTGTAGTAAATTCAAGAAGAAAAAAATACTCCAGAGAAAACAACAAAACACAAATACCTCTTGTGGAGGGGTTGCCCCAAAATGGTTATCAAGTCAAGATCTTCGTTTGACATCCGATGTGCATTTCCTATTTAATCTTTTGAGAATTTATATTGAGTGATTGAGTAAAAGTATGATATGCTTCCATACTGAATATTGCCCACTCGTTATCTTCTTACGTCTTCTTCCATGATTTTATTGAAGTTGAAAAATATTAACTTAAAGTCATATCAGGGCAAGATCTTTACAAATTTCAAAATAAGGTTTAAGAAAACAAATTCAAAATTTCATTTCTGCTGATCGTTTAAGCTCAAAATTACACTCTTTATTCAAAACTTTAAAGCTTCTAAAATACAAAAATATTTTGTAAAACTTTTATTGATGTATACATATATAACTCTCTGGGATTAAACTTCATGATGATGATGATGATGATGATGATGATGATGATGATGATGATGATGATGATGATGATGATGATGATGATGATGATGATGATGATGATGATGATGATGATGATGATGATGATGATGATGATGATGATGATGATGATGATGATGATGATGATGATGATGATGATGATGATGATGATGATGATGATGATGATGATGATGATGATGATGATGATGATGATGATGATGATGATGATGATGATGATGATGATGATGATGATGATGATGATGATGATGATGATGATGATGATGATGATGATGTTACAACAAACTGAACTATTGTTAATGTTTTTGACCCATCGGATCAGCACAAACCACAGAACCAACTAATTATAAAAAAGGTAAAAATTCCTGATCTTAATATAATCAAAATATTGTTTTGCCGTTTGGCGTTGAAGGGTTGCAATACCTATCTAAAGAACCTCTCCCCTTGACAAACGTTTAGGATTTAATAAGTGTGTCTATATTTGGATAATTTGTTTTCAAATAAATATGCCTTTCACTACTACACTATTTTAGGGAATTAAACATGGATTAAAAAGCTGATACGTTTTGAGAGATAAAAAGATTTTTGTAATGCTATTAAAGGTGAAAATTGTAAACTCATATTTATATAATGCAACACGGATGTATTTAATTCGAATATACTATTTGTATTGATGTTTTAACACAAATATATCCTCGTTATCACTTTGATCATTCTGTCGTCAACACATAGGATCATTTGATAACATTTAGCCTAAGATATGTTACCATACACGGGCACTTAAATCAAACTCCCGTCTCCCTCTTATAGCTTAAATCAGTACGCAGTGGGTAAAAACATTTTTGGACTCATTGTTCTTTCATATAAATGATATGTTTACAAATAATGCAATAAGTACAAAGTGATAGGAATGGAATCATAATGGAATGATAATTGATCTTACATCCGAGCTCCTATGTTCTACTAGGGGTGGTCTAATCTGGATCAACCCTACCATGATCACATAAGCAGATTAAATTTCTTTGATCTGCATGCCTTCGTTTGTTCTGTAACATTTTGGCGGAATTAACAAATCCACAATAAAAGTTAGAATTACTTTTACGGAAAGGACTTACTATCAAAATGTATGTTCGATTCGACCTCAAGACCTTTAGCAAATAAACCCACTGTACATACCACCATACCAGGACGACTGGATACTAATTGACTGTTAATTGAATATATATTTAAACATTGTGTCCATGGCTCATAAAGGTTATATACTGTATAGTAATATATAAAGTATATTATAATGATTGTATTGTGTTCTAAACTAGATTTTATAAAGCGCAAATTATTTTTATCGACTCTAGAACAGCTTTGATGTAAAATAGGTATCCCATTCGGAATTGTTGTGTCAGGGTATGATCACCCTCCGGCCATCTGGATAACCTTACACTGACAAACTGCGTCCTCATAGGATAGCTATTACGGTATATTGATTGTTAATAAATGAAGTAATCATTAAAACAACAAGTCAACGAAACATGTGATCTACATTAAAACTAATTCTTACAATTGAATTACTTAAATGACGTTAATAACATTAACGGTACCAATTTTTCTGCACCAGATGCGCATTTCGACAAATAATGTCTCTTCAGTGATGCTCGTGGCAAAAATATGTAAAATCCAAAGCTTATATCCTGTATCAAGTCAGGAATATGACCATTGTTATATTATAGTTCGTTTCTTTGTGTGTTACCTTTTAACGTTGTGTTTCTGTTTCCTCTTATATTTGAGTGTGAATTCTATAAGACGTGTCACTTTTCTATCCCAAATTCATGTACAGTGTATTTAGTTTTGATGTTATATTTGTTATTTCCATCGGATTTTGTCCAATGCTTAGTTCGTTTCTGTGTGTGTTACATTTTAATAATGTGTCGTTGTTCTCCTCTTACATTTAATGCGTTTCAGTTCTAGTTTGTAACCCGAATTTTTTTTTTCTATCGATTTATGAGTTTCGAACAGTGATATACTACTGTTGCCTTTATTTATATGTTGGTATGCTGGTGTTTTATTATTGTATAGGGGTGCTAGGTGGATCCACACAATCGCAATTAGTGTTGAATGTGGCTTTAAACTATCACTTTCTTATATGTCACCATTAGGGTTGTAAGATCAAACCATCGCACGTGGCAGGTGCGTTAGAAGTTTATTTTAATTGACTAGGATTGATGGATTTAATTTCCTGCCAATATTTTGTGCTATTCTTTTCGTACAACGGCTTCCTCCACTAATAAAAACTGGCCACCACTCTATAGCCTACAGTGAGAAAAGTTGAATAGAACAATCATTTTTTCGGGTTGGTCTTTTCACTACAGAACACCACCGCGCACACCACCGAACACCGCTCAAAACCCAAAAAACACCAACCACTCAGAAAAACAGTGATATTTTACAATAGAATTATTTAAATTACGTATAACATTTTTATGTTTAATATGAAAAAGAAGATGTGTATGATTGCCAATGAGACAACTCTCCACAAGAGACCAAAATGATACAGAAATTAACAACTATAGGTCACCGTACGGCCTTCAACAATGATATACGTCATAGTCAGCTATAAAAGGCCCCGAAATGACAATGTAAAACAATTCTAACGAGAAAACTAACGGCCTAATTTATATAAAAAAATGAACGAAAATCAAATATGTAACACATAAACAAACGACAACCACTTAATTACAGGCTCCTGACTTGGGACAGGCTCATACATACATAATGTGGCGAGGTTAAACATGTTAGCGGGATTCCAACCCTTCCCCTAACCTGGGACAGTGGTATACATTGTGTAACAGTACAACATAAGAACGAACTATAAAAATCAGTTGAAAAAGGCTTAACTCATCAGAGGGACAAAAATACTAGTGGACGTGGCCAGGAACTTGTACATTCCATCAAAAAAGACACTAGGAACAGATCTGAGAGTACTCGCAGTTAACTGACAGCTAGTTCAAAGCAACTAGCAACTAATAAAAAAATCATGCATCTAAGACTAAATGATCAATCCGTACACATCCAACATCCAAGGGATTTAGTATAAGTCGATAATCAATGTAATCAATACAAAGAAAAACGCCTCCAGTAGTTTCAGAAAGTTTATTCAATTAGAAAATCTAGTGCCGCGTTTCTTTATTTCCCAATAAGGCGGGCGCATGTCTGTCTGCAAAAAAAAACCTACAACTCTAAAAGGATGCAGTAAAATCTTTTCTTTCAAAACTTCTCTTATAAGTTCAAATATGTGATTATCTTCGTAGATGAAACGCCTATAGGAAAGATAAAGAATTTAAACGGTTATTTTTTCTTTGTTTGATAGCTTTGAAATTACCAATTATAAAATGAGTAATTTACCACCTAAAAAAAAATATTCAATTTTCATTTAACTGAAGTACATAATTGATAAATTAAGTTCTAAGATATTTCATCCGCATCAATATTATATTTGCACGGTTACTCCGTCAGGAAACTTAATTCGTTAAACTGTTTGCAATTATCTCGTTTTCTCAGACTTTTAAATACCTACCATTTTGACAAAACTTGAAAATGAAAAACAACACATTAGCGCTATAAAACCAGGTTTAATCCACCATTTTCTACATTTGAAAATGCCTGTACCAAGTCAGGTTCTTGTCCATTCGCTTTTGGTGTGTTTTGTTATTTGATTTTGCCATGTGATTATGGACTTTCCAATTAGATTTTCCTCTGAGTTCAGTATTTTTGTGATTTTACTTTTTTATAAGCTGTCTTGCTTTTCTAACGTATTGCAAATAGACCTTTTCTATGCCGTTTATAAAAAGCCACTAAGAGCCATCATTCTCATAGGATAGTTCTTTACCAATTAGTAATTGTTGAATGTTAGTTTATAACATGTTGTGTTATGTGAATGAAAATATTGCTCTTATTTCTTCTAGTTAAGCTTCCTAGAATAATTCAAGTAATTTAGTTTAGGTAAATATTGCTACATTAAAAAAACTAAAATATTAATTGTGATGTATTCAATTCTTTTTTTTTTTTTTTTTTTTGACGATAACAAATATTTTATTCAATCATTTCTTGATATATAAATACCTAAGTAGCCCAGGTCGCATACTTAGGGACCCCTGTATTTTAACAGCCTCACTTGACCAGGGAAAATATCAATTGAGTTTATACACTAGTTTTACATACATAATGATATTTAAATAACAAATACAATTGATTTTCACACCATAAGCATCACTGTATAAAATCACTATCGTATATCTGGTTCACTGAACAACCATGTGTTAATTAGTTTAACTGGAAAAACTTTAAAATTTGATTGCGAAAATAAGTCATAGTTTGAATTGAAGAATTTTGATGTGATTGAATATAAATTGAAAGTATTCTTAAATATATGTATATATATTATATATATAGGCGTAAACATAATTTTCACATGTGCAGATATATATATTCATTAAATAAAAAAATAAATTAAGTAACAAATTAACAGTTTCGTTCTGTCGATTTCATCCTTCCATTGGGACTCTTCAGGATAACTGATGTAGTGTCGCTATAGGCGACGTCGTCAAGGAGGTTTATGACGTTCCGACATTGTTCGTTATTAAAAGTTTAAGGGTTTAATTTCGAACGGAACGTTGTTATGAAATAACGTTCCATTTCTTTTCTATATGCTTCATCCCGTCTACATTTAAAAATAAGCATTGTAAAATGCTTTTTACCACAAGTGTCAAGATGGGCACTAATTGGCGAATTTCTGTATTGTGGGTGTTTTATTTAATGAATATATATATATATATGGATTATAAAAAAGGATAAATCACATCATCATGTGGCGAGTACAAATGTATTACGAAGCATAATGTATGTGGTAATTTACTAATGTAACTAATATGCACAGACATAGATTCAAATAATAATTACAAAAAAAATGTTTTTCTTTCTGTTATAATAAGTATTCAATTCCTTGTTGTTCTATGATTTACATATTCTATCATTACTTTAAATATTGTAACCTGTTAAATAATTATATACATGAAAGATGCTTCAATTATCATAACCATTCACATACAGTTTGTGGTTCAAATAAAGCTCTCATTCACTTATGGGCCCTTTCTTGATTTAGTTATATCGCAGGTGATAAACAAATGCATATTAAAAGACAGAAAGATAAACGTACGATAATGCAAATGCATATTCTTTAAAGCATTCGTTATTACAAGATACCGGTATCTGCAAAATATATTAAATCACTTTAAAAAATATATCTGATTTTAGCTTTTTAATTTATTTCCTAAGTTGACAATTCTACTGTATGTATGCTTCCAGTTACCTTAAGGTGGTAACCAACACTTTCACTAAAATTAATTTGGCTTGTTTAATTTTCGTAAAATTTTGTCAAATTATTTACTTTAACCCTTTAACAAAAATATAAAAATTAAAACAAAATTTGAACAAACCATTTTGTCAGAAAAATTACCCTGGTTATACAGCAGTTTGACAAACACCAATTTTGATCATTGAGAAGCTTAATATTCCCTTTACAACAAAACGTAATTAAAACGTTAAGCTGACTTTACAGAGTTATCTCCCAGTAGTGTTGGGTACCACCTTAAACACAATTTAGCATCATCTTAAAATAATCACTAAAACAATGTTTTCACTAGAAATTTCCTTTTATGATATATGTTGGCTGTTTAACTTCTTCAAAAAAATATGTACACTAATTCTTTTAGGACAGGTTAGAGATAGATAATATAACACGTTGAAAGCATAAATAGAGATTTAAATAGATAGCGAACTCGTGCAATTGGATTTATCTAGGTCCGTATGATTTCCTATTATAGGTTAAAACAATATGTTAATAATCAATGTTACCTGTATAAGATTGACTTTTTATAGATTGAATCAGTTAATCAAATGGTTTACCTTGTTTCACTTTCAATGTTGACATTCTTTACCTTTAACTACTTGAGATGCAATTGATGTTCACAGACATAGGGTTTTAATAAGATTGAATTATTCACTTGCAAGTGAATTATTCGTAAGCAATGTTTCTTTGCTTATTTTGACAAATGGGAACCAAAATGGCTGCTAAAAGTATTTCTTTTCTATATAATATTTTTATTGCACTTTTCTTTGCTGTAATGACACATACTCGACCTACAGCAGTTGGCCAAGCATCCCAGTGAATTAATCACTGAATAACCAGGGAATATATAATTCAGTGAATTCATATTGATGAGTAGATAGTTCGTTTTACAACTCATGGTTATTACAAACATTTTTCCAAAATATATTATCATATGATTACGGAATGTAAACAGATTTGTACGGTTTTGTTTCTAAAGATTAGAACTGTGTTATCATTAACCTTAACCTTTTGTTGAAAACCGTTAAAGCTGCTTAATCAGTTTAAGTGTTCTATTGACTGATATCGCAAACAGCTTAAACGTTTGTTAAATATTGAAATGGGTAAGTCTCGATATTCTAATTGAACATTGAGCATTTGCATTATTCACGTATCAGGATACGTGCACGGATCGACGTATACGTATCGAAAAGATTTGTTTACAATAATGGTTTTACCCCGGTCTCAATTAAAATAAAATGCATTATAAAATATTTTCATCGGGATCAACTTGACTTAATTTATCCTTTCCTCATATACGTGTTAAACGATACGTCGATACGGATACGCCAGCAAATACTTGATTAATGCAAATGCTCTAATAGCATTAATCAAGTATTTGCTGGCGTATCCGTATCGACGTATCGTATAACACGTATATGAGGAAAGGATAAATAAAGTCAAGTTGGTCCCGATGAAAATATTCTTTACCTTTTGATGAGTAGATAGAAATCTGGTCGATACGTATACGTCGATCCGTGCACGTATCCTGATACGTGAATAATGCAAATGCTCTATTAGAGGTCAGTCATTTAAAGACGTATCGACCGTATCGTTTACGTTGACGTATCCGCATCTGAAGATTTATAAAAAAAACAGTATGTGATCTCGAGCTTTGATTTTATGTTCTTTCAATAATGCAATTGAGCAACTACTGATTAATTTCTAATGCAAAAATTAACAAACCAATTAGGAAATATCGAGTTTTTGTGGAACATGTAATCCGACTTTTAAAGATATTCCGGATAGTTGGAACAACTTACAGGCATAATAGAGGTTTCCAGATTTGCTACCGTACCAACCGTAGTACGAAGTGGGAGCCGTCATTAAACTTTTGAAAATTATTGATGCATACACTTTATATCAACACATGTTTTAGGAATCATATGCAGAACTGTTTTGAGAATTTTTAGCTGTAATTTGGGACTAATTTCATGTGGTTTCTTCTTGTATTCGTAGGAAATAATAGTGTGTGCACTCGATTATGCTTTCAAGCAACCGTTGCAAGTAACCGGTGGTACGAAAGGTTTATAGTTAAGAGTTATTTCCCCGTGAAACTACATAGATACAAAGAAGCTAAATTACAAAACAAATTTAAAACTTTATAAATTTTGTTTGTAATAACTTTATGTATCATTGTAAAATGTTAAAGTTTTGTATTTCTTTTGGTAAGTTTTTAGAAAACATGATCAAATAAAATGAATTTGAACAAAATAAATTGACCTTAATAACAAAAGAAAAATGACAAAACTAATATAAAACCAAATCCATGTTCAGTCTGTATGCGTGAAATTTAAAACCCTTGTCAATGGATATTGAATCAAGATTAAAAAAAAGTCCAGGGAGGCATACTTTATAAAAATTAATACTCTGTTACAAAATAACGAAGGTGTCAAACGTTTGATATCTAATTATTGTACTCATGATGTATGTCATTATACTTTTAAATAACATTGCCTTGTGATAATTTTGTGTTATATGTAATATATCTGTTGTATATATATGTTGAAGAATTAAATAAAGATAAAAAAAAATTCAGACGTCCGGAAAGAAACTATAAGAAATACAAGGTCGTTTACTTCTTCAATTTGAACAATAATATGCATAGAGATATGGCTGATATCGTATTTACTTGACATCCTTCCTTTTTGGACAATTATCTTTACCGTCGGGCTTAAAATTTTTCTTTAAAAAAAACCCTCATAAAATCAATATGCTCTTTAAATTATAGAAACATGCCCTTTTTATTAACACAACTGTTCATATTTCTTTTTCGCAGTAAGCCGAGAGAGAAAACTCAGAAAAACTGGAGTTAACTATTTTAAGAAGTATCGTATTCATGATACTAGTACATATAAACCTGAACAAATTACATAGAAACATTTACCAACCGATGGAAATGATCCTTAATTTTGAGTCCATAAATCGTGTAAGTGGTGCAAAAGACATTATATAGCAACATAGTATTTTCCGTACAACATTACGAAGTGTTAGAAAGACATATTCATATTGCATTAGACGAAGTGTAAATATAGCGTCAAATTATTGCCGTTATCAGTGAACAAAATACGCTATGTTGTATGAAGTTTTTTTGGCAATGCTGTACGACAAAAGGATTAATGGATGGATATTGGTTTAACATTACCTCTCGTAGATTATATTATACTACTCCCAGGCACGTGCAATACACAATTTTACTCGTGACAATATTTACAAACATTAATGTAATAACAATATCTGGTGACATAATAATAATAAGCTAACACGATGAAGTAACATCGTGATGATGAATATGTCGACTCAAAAAATGGTTTTGGTTAGTGTCATAAAATTTATATTTATTTTTTTAAGTAATTAATATAATCAACAATTTTATTAAAAAGTTCAGTGACAAAATATAAGGAAAAAGATAGATCGATGGTTTTACAATGTGTGTTGCGTTTTATGAAAAAATGTTGCTCCAATGATCGCGAAAAGATAGCTTAATTAATAAAAAAATATTTTAATGAGAAATCAACACAATTTTGAACTCATTTTTGCCATAAGCACGTGAACTAGTTTAGTGACGCATCCAGAACGTTTCATAAAAGGGGGCGCTCCATCCGTGCTTCAGTGATTCCCTATATAATCAACCAAATTTTTGCCACGAAAAGGGGGAGCGGGCCTCAAGCCCCCTCCCCCTGGATCCGTCTATGTAGTCATTAACGACACCAGTAAGGTACAAGTAAGATATTATTAATAAGTAATTTCTAATTATTCCAATTTATATTTGAGTATTAGAAAACATTCTTTATTCTAATCCTTTTCTTAATATATACAGAAAACAAAAACATAGCCATACAGAAACGCAAATCTATCTTTAGAATATAAAGGTCGAGGCAACTCAGTTCCAGTAAGGACTGTTTGATTCATTCTCTTGTGCACAAAATAAATGTTATCGTATACAATCACGTGCAAGGTTTTCTAGAAGCAGAGAAATCGTAATAAAATAAAAGATTAAGGTTTTTATCACTGATATGCAATTTTGTTTCTTTATTTTCATCATGATACATACAATAATCTCATGCATTAAATGAAACCTCCCAAACAACACCAACGGTTGTTTTACGTACCAACCGTACCTGATACGTAGCAAATCTGGAAACCTCTATTAGGAGTGAATACGGTAAAATAGTTTATTTTGGTGCTAACTTGTGCTCACGTAGAGCCAAATTGTTATTTGACAAATAGAGTGGTATTCAGTACTGTTTTATTAAATGTACATGTAATTAATTGACATCTGAAGACAACTCGTGTTTCTATTACCTCTTATGATCACATCGCAAAGGAACAATATTCAAAGTTCCTTACAAGTATATATAAGTAGTACGTTTGATTTTTGTGTGTGTGTTTATTCATGTAAGATCTTGAAATATTTTTTAATTAGATTATTAAAGGATTGTGTACGATATTCGTGTACCTGCCCTACATTGGCCCCTTTTTAGGGGATGTAAAAGTAGTTGATAGACCCCCTATTTTATTATTTTTACAAAACACCACTATTGCAAATTATGAAAGTGAATGTTTGATTGTTTTGAACGTAAAGTGTTCTTAAGCTCGGGATCACATAGTACTTTTTTGATAAATCTGCAGATACGGATACGTTAACGTATACGATACGGTTGATACGTTTTTGAATGACCGACCTCTATTATCTGCTAAAATAATTTAAATTGTTAATTTTTAAACAGACTGTAATGAAGATTTGAATGAGTCTCTTGTCGTCTTTTACTCTTATTTAAATTTTACAAATATTTAACTATCACTGTTGTTATCTTGGTGATTTTGATGCATTTTGCTAGATACGCAACACTAATTGCAAAAAACGAAAGAAATTTGTTTACAGAATATACAAAAATTAAGATAAAAAAATATTTCTTTTATTATGACTTGTTTTAGTATTCATTTAGTACATCCACCTTTTAAAAAGTTGAATGTCCAATTTCTACCAGCATATATTGGAATTCTGTATTGTCCTGGATTTTAAACAGTATTAATTGGAATTCTAATTTGTACTTTTAGACATTGATGAGAAATTTTGTGAAACTATATGTAAACATTTTTGTTCTAGTAATCACAATCACTGTTTTCGGACAGTTAGTCATAATAATATTTTGACATCGCCTTATAAAACTTTTATAAAACGGTTGAAGTTTGGTCTGACAGTTATACTTTTTATTCATGATTAACTATTTTTATGTCATTTAATACATTGAGAATAACACTCACCTACTTTTCAAGTTACCGAAAGATAAATGAATTGACATCGCAAGGAAAATATGAACTTAGAGTAGATATGTCAGATTTCAATGGAAACAAACTGTTCGCGAAATATTCATCGTTCTTAGTTGGAAATGTTACAACCAAATATAAACTGAAAGTTGGTGGCTATAGCGGGAATTCTGGTGAGTAAACAATTAAATTAAAACAGATATGTTTATATTTCTTCAATTTCTATAAGTACCTGCTTTGTGGATTCAGAAAAACCATTGGCAAGTTGAAACGTTTCCCTACTGTATATAGGGGAATAAATACATAACATAATGATGAATTCAAAATTATTTTGACAGCTAAAACTTATGTATATGATACTCTCAATACACTTAATGCAATATCTTATGTTATGTTATTTGATAAATTGTTAAAAAAAGAATATTCTAACATCGACAGACGTTGATTAGAATTACGCTATTGTTTAAGTAATGTCGATGCTTTTATGATTTGGTTTTGTATTCGAATACACGACAGACTTATATGAATACATTTTTAGAAAAACTAAGGATTTTCTTATTCCAGGCATAGATTTCCTTAGCCTTATTTGGCACAACTTTTTGGAATTTTGGATCCTCAATGCTCTTCAACTTTGAATTGTTTGGCTTTATAAATATTTTGATATGAGCGTCACTGATGAGTCTTATGTAGACGAAACGCGCGTCTGGCGTATTAAATTATAATCCTAGTACCTTTGATAACTATTAAAAGACTTAAAAAAATGCTTTGGCCTGGATAAATTAAAAGCAAATTGAAACATTTTTTTTATTGAATTGTATGAGAAAGTTTTTCCCGCATAAAAACCCACATACAATCAAGATTATGTAATATAATTCTTGCGTAGCTCTAATATATAATTTCAATTATTTTAATAGGAGATAGTATGACGTATAGTAACGGAATGAGTTTTAGTACAAAGGACAGAGATAATGACCTGTGGTCACCTAATTGTGCAGTTAATCGATACGGTGCCTGGTGGTACAAGAGTTGCACATATGCAAATTTGAATGGACAGTATGCAAAAGGAGGTAAGAGTGACGAACAGGGTCTTTATTGGTTGAGATGGAAGACAACATATTATTCAATGAAATCGACTGTTATGATGATAAGGAAATTGAATTAACTGTAGAATAAACATTGAAATGATTTTCTATGTCAGTTCATTGATTTAATTACTTTGATCATATTATAAGTAAAAAAATGAAAAATAAAATAAACAGAAAAAACAACAATTTATTATTAGATGCATAATTACTAACTGCCAGTAACTGCGAGTACTCTCAGATTTGCACTTAGTGTTGTTTTGTTGGGATGTACAAGTACCCAGTCTCGTCAACTCTGCGGTTTTGTAAGATGTATTTCTATATGTATCCATCTGATGAGTAAAGTATTTTCAGCTGATTTTTATAGTTTTTTTTATGTTGTACTGTTATACCACTGTTCAAGGTTAGGGGGACGGTTGGGCGCCCGCTGAAATATTTAACCCTACTACATTCTGTATGTGCATGTTCCAAGTCAGGAGCCTCTAATTCATTAGTTGTCGTTTGTTGCTGTTTTAGATATTAGTTTTTCGTTCATTATTTTATACATAAATTAGGCCGTTAGTTTTCTCGTTTTACATTTGTCATTTCAGGGCTTTCTATAGTTTACAATGCGGTATGGGCGTTGTTTATTGTTGAAGATCTATAGTCGCTAATTTCTCTGTCATGTGGTCTCTTGTAAAGAGCTGTATCATTAGCAAGCATATCATAATGTCTCTTCTATAAAAATATAATCAAATAACCCATTACACCTGTGACATTTACGCTGCTATAAATATCCTGTTGACCCCACAATATTGTTTAGTTTAATATGAAAACTGTTAGTACAGTAATACGTTCATGAGACGTTCATAATTGTGTGTCCAGCACAATTTCTGTTTATTGTAGGAAACAGAAATCGCTGCGGACGCATAATCATAAAAATGCTTACTGCATCTTTGCTAACCATTTGTTACGATCCAGTCCCCATCCCTCCAGGCTTGGCAGATTGAGCCGTCTACCGGAGGATAATAAGTCACGCCCATTTCTACATCATCATTCTTGACCAATTGCAGGCTTGGGCTATCTTCGATGTAGAGGTGTACAATGTTAGTGTCTAGTGTTTTCATAATAATTTCGTGAAGCAGGGACTTTAAATATAGGTACCATCCCAACATTTACCCGAGGAACATACCCTGCCTTTAAATTGTTACCAAACATCATTCTACATTTTTGGGTTCAAGACTTGTTACTCGATCAGCACATGGCAATATTAATTTATGTGTTCTTTATTAACACATTACTATTTTGAAAGTGATGATTGATTGAATGCAGCCAAGAACAACTGCGACCAATAGTCCACCAAAGGTGAAGAGAAGGGGACTGAATCGCAACCCTTGGCTATGGAAGATGAAAGCCGAATTAATGGAAATAAAGGCATTTAAAATGTTTGACTCGTGTTTTATATTTTTATAAAAAGAAACACTACTGGTCATTTACAAGTCAAAGAAAGACAAACAACTCCGTTTAAAAGAAAACCAAAAACAATAAAAAGGAGAGAGATAAAACCATTAAACAGTAATATTAGAATGAGCGTGAAGACGTTCCCAACTCTAATATTTATCTAAGATTAAGTCAAAGCTATGTTATTCAAATTCAACATTCAACATAGTCCAAGTACATATGACGTCTCGTCAGGTTTATTTCATATGTTGCCGTCGCACATGCATGTCGAAGAAGCAAAACAATATGTTATAATTATATGGACTACATTCAACAATATTAAAAGGAGCAACAAATTAACATGTCTTCTATACAGTCTGCAATATTTGGGCAAATAGATGTAAAGAGCTATCTTATATAGTGCCTTATACTCAGAAGATACAGTAGACACAATTTTAAGTACCACGTATAGATATGAAAGAGAGGCGTAAAATACCAAAGGGACGTTCAAACGCATATGTTGAAAAACAAACTGACAACGCCATGACAAAAAATGACCAAAAGACAAAAAACACAAGTACACTAAACACCATGGAACCTTAAACAATGAAACGAACAAAAACAACACAGGGGGCATCTCAGTTGTTCCGGAAAGGTGAGCAGATGTTCCTCCACATTTGTCACCAATTGTGTAGCTCATTCAAATGCGAACCCGGTGATATGTCTAATTCGGGTGGTCACATTTGGGGAAAGGAGGACGGGCTTGCAATTGTGGATACATATATTCTGTGTGAAGATGATATTCCATAACGGTCAACCAATTTGTAAAGGGATGATTGCAACGTCACCACTTGAATCTCTTGGTGTAATAGCTTTCTTGTCCGAAGCTCCTTCTACCAAAGTATCATATTAGATAGTAAAAGACCTGAAATATTGCATCACCTGGAAACTATACACCGTATGAGTTAGATTTTTAAATAAAACCAGAATCGAACTATTGGGGTGTCAATCACATGAGTGTCGAATAAATGTTGTGTCAGGCTATTGGGTGTTGGACAAATGTGATGTCGGGCAAATGGGTGTCAGACCGATGTGATGTCTGAATAGCAAGGTGTAGTGATTTGATTTTGAATTCGAATTGTTTTTCTCAAGTCTCATTTCAAGATAATGACTGACAGGAGTTTTAAGAAAATAATCCGACACTGGTTTTCTGCAATTATCTTTAACATCAACGGAGAGAAAATTTCTTTTTAAATTGGGTGGAATGATAAGAAGAATGAGTTCAATCTAATAACTATTTTATTCAACTTTCGTAAATTTTGTGGAAATACTACCAAATTATTAGAGGCAAATACAACATACTCTACTAGGTACAAAATCATGTACGTTCATAATATTCTTGTAGCATCACAGAAAACTGGATCGATTTAGACCTAACCACTCGATCTCAATCGGACACTTTATCACTGTGTTATCAAACAAATTGTTAAAGTAAATGAAAATGAAAATACACCTGATTAACAAATGTTATAAATTTCATTACCCGTTTTCAACAGGAAACATATCAATGTTTTTATCATAGACTCACGACGACGTATTTTATCATTTTATTGAACATACAATTGACGAGAGTCTTCACGATGACCTTTTTGTGTTGTATTCATACTAATAACATGATATATAATTCCTCGTTGACTTCTAGTATTCTAAAAACTACGTAGAACTTTCAATTTATCAATTATTGAATACAACGAACAGTACTTTCTCTATTTGTTTCTGTTGATATAATAACAGTATAAATAACATGTTAACCTTACTAAAAGGATACATCAGATCTATACATTTTGAAAATGCATCTTTTGGAAAAATCTATGTCCACATTTTATCAAAAAAAATTAACATCTCCTCTACCATAGTTTACATTAAATAAAAACAGTATGTTTATATCAAGAAAGTTAGTTGCACAATTTATTTTATTGTGATCATACTCGTAAATTGTAAGATTTTCAAATGAATAAAATGCGTAAAAATAGAAAATATGTGCCATTATTATTTTTACATAAAAGTGGAAACTGTTTGCAACATATATAGTTTAAAAAAAATAAAATATGGTAGCTTAAAATTGCATATATGGGTATTCCATTAAAAGACACTCGTAAACTGTTTTACAAAATAATTATGCAAACATGGAAGAGGTTGATTCTTGAGCCAAGGCTCACATACTTTAATTTATATGTTGTTCATCATTTTCCATTTCCGGGCCAAAATTGTAAACTATACAAATGACTGAAAAATATTTCATAAATGAATGACTAAATTAATTGGTTGTTGTCTGATTAACGTCTAACGACACTAACAATGACAGAGCAGTTCTGGAGGTAAGATATTTGACCAATGTTCTGAAGTCAGATAACACTGAGATAACACTATCAGAAAAAACACTCAATTTCATTATCAGGAAATAGAACGAAATGCATGTTAAAATATAAGCCATCATTTATATTGATTTTAATGTCTATTGGTCCTCAATAATTCATTTCAACATTCAAACAATGTGACCGGAAATGAAAGTGAATCTTTAACAATTCCTCATTGCGTTTAAATAAGGAAACATGAACACTACATTAGCACATTTGTCATAAAGTGATCGTTGCACAACTGCTTTGTTTTTGTATCGGCTCCTTTAAATGATGGATATGAAGAGGATTTTTCTTGTTTTATTTTATGTATGTAATGAATTCATATTTCGTACAGAAAGCTATAATATTTATCGAAAAGGTGCCACCATGTGCCAGTACTACAAAAAGAATAGTGTTGCAAAATGCAGAAAATTACATTATATTCCTATCTTTAAAAAATCTATAACGACTTTGGAACTAAGATTATGCGATTTACCAAATATCAGGCGACAAACGTTTCAAAATATTTCATCGTACAAAATCATTCGATTAGCATTTACGTTGAATAATTCTATTCAGTTGATATCAACCGACGCATTTTCAGATCTTCGATATTTGCAGACATTGGAAGTTTTATATGAAAGACAGTTAGATATATTTCATCTCAAATCATCACTAGGAAGTTTGAACGTAACATTATTCAGCGAATTGATTCTAGAAAGTAATGGATGGACTTCACTTCCGGATAATTTGCTTGATAACTTGGGTGGCGTTACATTGTCAGTATTGTCCTTAAATGGAAATGATATTAGGATAATGAACGCTTCAATATTTAGCCCAATATTTGGATTGAAGAAATTTAGTTGCATTGGATGCGCTATGGAATATTTCAAGGCAAACGGGTTACAGAACGTAGAATCAATTGACTTGACAGGTAATAATATCTTTGAAATACCAAATTTTTGTGACGATTCCGGACAAAACAGTCTGGCTCCTGTGTTAAAAAGACTGATACTTAAAGACAATGCAATTAGACTTATTAATCCATCTTCATTTAAATGTTTAAAAAGTCTTCGAAGTTTAATTCTCGACGGAAATAGAATGAAAGACCTCCTAAAAAATAGTTTTTCTATCTTGCCCAGTCTGATGAGATTATCTATTAATAATATTCCACAATTGATTTTTAGACAAAAGGCTTTTAGCAGTACTTCCCTTCGCAGTCTGCAACTAAGCCAAAATGGGTTTCGTTTTGATAAGATCGATGATTTGAATTATTTCCGTGGCATATTCACAAACACATACAATTTGGAAAAATTGGATTTAAGTAAAAATTACTTACCTCATAAACCGCGATATACATTTGCAATGTTTTCCCCGTTGAAAAATATACGAACATTAAATATCGCAACTACTGGAATTGCAACGATCCCTGAAGGACTATTTCAAAATATGCCTTTTTTGCAAAAGTTAACTCTTATTGGCAACAAAATAGCAACATGGAACCCATCAACATTTAAAAATATGACAAACTTACGAAATTTGCATTTGGATGGAAATATAATTCACATTATAAACAAGACGTCATTTCCAACAGTGTTGTTGAATAAACTGAAAACAATTGGTATTTCAAGCAATCCATTTTGGTGTACATGTGATCAAAGGTGGTTTCTAGACATATTGCGGTCAACCAACATTACTAAGAAGATGCCAAATTGGCCTAAATATTATTCCTGTGCATATCCGGATAATCTTAGGCATTCTATGCTTTCGAGGTATAGACCAACTGACGCAGAATGTGAAATTGTTTATTTTACATCCATTATCATAATAGCTGTTTGCTCTGTTTTGATATTTGTATTTTTCATAGCGCTGATATTATATAGCTGTCACATTAACATAAAGAATTTGCTTTATTTTGCTCGTGTTCATCACCGCATTAAAAAAGGTTATTTGAAACTAACGTCTTGCGACGATTTCGATTTTGACGCTTTTGTCGTATATTGCGATTCCGATCGACAGTGGGTTCATGGTGACTTGATAAAAAGATTGGAGGACAAAGGATTGAAGATTTGTATCCACCACCGAGATTTCGAAGTTGGAGAACCAATCATAAATAATATTGAGAAATTTATGAACAAAAGTTGGAAAATTATCGTTGTTATGTCCAATGATTTCGCCAAAAGTGAATGGTGTCAATGGGAAGTGAACTTAGCTCTAGAGCGAAGACGTCGTCAAGGCACAGATGCGTTAGCGTTAATAATGTATCGTCAGATTGACTCAAAACATATGACAAGTGGACTCAGAACACTTTTGAACACAACTCCACATTTAATATTTACAGAAGGTTTAGGTGAACGTATGTTTTGGAATGCTCTCGTTAACGGTATCAATAGGTCTATGATGTTACCACCAACAGCTATTTTATGAAAATGCTTAAAGTGTTATTTGAATATTAATATTTCAAATCGAACGAGTTTGAGTTTTACACCAAATTTAGTTAACTTTCACTATTTTTTTTTTAAATTTAGAGCTTTCCAGAAACAAAATAGTTATTGTGACGTTTGCGTTGTTGATATCTTTTTGTATAGAACAATTATAATTATATTAAACTTGCAGATTTCAGTCGTTAAAATATGAAACGTAACATATCACAAAGATGTTCAAAATTCGTCTGTCGATAATCCTTAATAACGCAGTGGTTAATTCAGGAAGAAGAACGAGGAGATAAACAAGTCCACAAACACTCCAAAGAAAACACAAATCCAACGGATGAAAGAGTACCAAAAATCAGGTCCGGCTTTACGAATGACATCCGTTTTGTTTCTTCTATGAAATATTTGGATGGCCCAAAAGCGATGATTAAAAGCGGCGTTAAAATCGCATCAAAATCAAAAATATTTTTATTTATTTTGATGATTTATATTAAGTGATTGATTAACCATGTGAAAGTATGATATGCGTCGTTACCAAATATCACCCATTCGGTATCCTTTAACGTCTTTTTTTATGATTTTTAAAGTTAAAACATATAAACTTAAAGTCATATTAGGGCAAAATTTTTACAAATTTAAAAGTCAGGTGTAACATAAACACAAAAAAACAACGAATATAAAATATCACTTTTGCTTACTTTTCATACTCAAATTTACACTCTTTATTTCCAAGTTTTAAGCTTCAACAATACCAAAATATTTTGTTAACCTTTATATTGAAATATACCTACATAGCTCTCTGGGATTAGAAATAAACTTTATTTTTAGATGATGATGACGCTGATGTCATGACACTTAATTGATTATACATCCTGTCTTTGTACTATGGCAAATTTGTGTATTCCTGTCATTTTTGCCAATATGCTTGGTCTATATGCCATTTTGTGCTTCTATGTTATATATATGTTTTTTTAGTGATATAGATTATAACAAACTGTTGGCTGCGGTATTTTTGACATTTTTACCAATTATATCTGTTTGTTCACGCATCGTTGTCAATTCAATGGAAGTTGACGCGACTATCATACAAGTATTTAGCTAGCTTTATAACCAGGTTCAATCCATCATGTTCAACATAATAAAATGCCTGTACCACGTCAGGAATATGACAGTTCATATTCATTCGTTTGATGTGTTTGAGCTTTTCATTTTGTCATTTCATTAGGGACTTCCGAAGTGAATTTTCTTCGGGGATTAGTATTTTTGTGATTTGACTTATTTTAGTGTTATAACGAACGTAAAAAAAAGTGATCTTAATATAATCAAAATATTGTTTTACCGTTTGACCTTGAAGGCTTCCAATACCTATCTAACGAACATATAATCCTTGAAAAAATGTTTATGATTTAATAAATTTGTTTATATTTGGATACTTGTTTTGGCCACGAGCATCACTGAAGAGACATGTATTGTCGAAATGCGCATCTGGTGCAAGAAAATTGGTACCGTTAATTTTATTATTGTCACATATTACCTTCCATTATTACACTATTTCACCGAATTAAAAATGGATTAAAAATCTGATTCTTTTTGAGAGATAAAAAGATTTTTTAAAATGCTATTAAAAGTGAGAAATTGTAAACTCATATTTACATAATGTAACATGGGTGTACCTAATTCGAATATAATATTCGTAATGTTTTTTTAATACAAATATATCCTCGATAGCACATTTATCAACGCATAGGATCATTTGATTACACTAAACCATAAGATATGTTACCATACACGGGCACTAAACTCAAACTTCCGTCTTCCTCTTACAGTTTCAATCAGTACGCAGCGGGTAAAAACTTTTGACGCATTGTTCTTTCATTTAAATGATACGTTTACGGGTTTAAAAGTGTAAAAGGCCAAAACTGCAATTAACACAAAGTAATAGGAATGGGATCATAAAAAATGATAATTAATCTTACATCCGAGCTCATTTTTTCTGAGCCGGATCAACCCTACCAGATCACTCTAGCTTGAATTTCTTTCTTCTGCATGCTTTCTTTGTACTGTAACATTTTGGCGGGAATCACACATCCACAATAAAAGTTAGAACTACGAAAAAGACTTACTATTAAAATGTATGTAGATAAAATCGATTCGAACGCAAGACTTTAGCAAATAAACCCATAGTACATACCCCTACACCATACCAACTGGATGCTAGCTGACTAATATTTGAATAGATATTTAAACATTGTGTCCAGGGCTCATAAAGGATGTTAACTGTATAGTAATATATAAAGTATATTATAATGACTGTGTGGTGTTCTCAACTAGATTTTATAAAGCGTAGATTATTTTTTGTCGACTCTAGAACAGCTTTGATGTAAAAATAGGTATCCCATTCGGACTTGTTTTGTCAGGGTATGATCACTTTCTTGCCATCGGGATGACCTTATACTGACACACTGCATCCTCATGGGATAATTATTACGGTATATTGATTGTTAAAAAATGAGGTTGTCATTTAAACATCAAGTCAACAAAACAGATGATCTACATCAAAACTAATTCTTGCAATTGAATTTCTTAAGTGACGTTTTATGTTGTTTCATTATTTTATAGTGTTGCTAGGTAGAATTACAAAATCGCAATTAGTGTTGAATGTAGCATTCAATAACAATCAGCCAATTACTATCTTATATGTCCCCATTTAGGTTGTGAGTTCAAACACTCGCGCGTGGCAGGTGCGTTAGACGTCTATCTTAATAGACTACGATTGACAAGTTTCCTGTCAATGTTTTGTGCTCTTCTTTCGTACAACGGCTTCCTTTAGTAATAAAAACTGTCCACCACTCTATAGCCTACAGTGAGGAAAGTTGTATTGAACAATATTTTTTTTCGGAAGTACCAGAAAGTTGTTCAATTAGAAAATCTAGGCTCCCTAGGTTTCTCTACATGCCAGTAAACCGAGCGCATGTCTATATGAAGAAAAACCCTACAACCCTAAAAGGATGCAGTAAAATCGTTTCTTTCAAAACTTCTCTTACAAGTTGAAATAGGTGTAAGATATCAGATTATCTTCGTAGAAGAAACGCAAATAGGAAAAATGAAAAATTTAAACGGTTCTCTTTTTTTTTTGTTAGATAGTTTTGAAATTACCAATTATAAAATGAGTAATCTAACATCCAAAAAAGATATTTTCAGTGTTCATTAACCTGACGTACATAATTGAAAAATTCAGTTCTAAGATATTCCATCCGCATTAATATTATATTATTATATTATTGATTAACTGTTCATGTTTTCGACTCAACTGATTTGAATTATCTCGATTTCTCAGACTTTTAAATATCTACCATTTTGACACAACTTGAAAATGTAAAACAAAACATTATAATCTGTATTGCTTTTCTTACGTATTACTTCTACGACGGTTGAAAAAGTAAAAAGAAAAAGCCGCTAAGAGTCATCATTCTCATAGGATAGTTCTTTACCAATTAGTAATTGTTGACTGTGTTATGTGAATGAAAATGTTGCTCTTATTTCTAATAGTTAAGCTCCCTTGAATAATTCAAGTAATTTAATTTAAGTTGATATTGCTACAGTAAAATTAAAAACATTATCGTGAAGTATGTAATTCTTTGTTGTTCTATGATTTACATATTCTATCATTACTTTAAATATTGCAACCTGTTAAAAAAATTATATAGTTTTACATGAAAGATCGATGTTTCAGTTATCATAACCACAAGTTCTAAAGTCGATATTAATTTTATACTTAAAAACAGATGTTTTACTCTTCCGGGAACATACGATCACTGACGGATTTTTTTGAGGTTCGTATTGCTCATACATTGGTGATTTTTTTCTATGTTGTGTATTGACTGTTTGTCTTTTCGTCGCTTTTCTTTTTTTATTTCAATAGCGTGTTAAGTTTTTTAACATCTTTTTAAGTTTGAATATCTCTTTGGTATTGTCCAATTTTAATGATCAGCAATAGAAATAAAAGATATTTGAATATAAAAAACATGATTAAGGAGATAATTATTTTAAGTAAATATCAACCCCTGATATATAACATATAAGTTTAAAATAGCCAACAATAAACTTACGTAGCCACCGAATGTTCCATAATTTTATACATTCACACACAGTTTGTGGTTCAAATAAAGCTCTCATTCACTTACGGGCCCTTTCTTGATTTAGTTATATCGCAGGTGATAAACAAATGCATATTAAAGGACAGAAAGGTAAACGTACGATAATGCAAATGCATATTCCTTAAAGCATTCGTTATTACAAGATACCAGTATCTGCAAAATATATTAAATCATTTAAAAAATATATATCTGAATTCAGCTTTTTAATTTGTTTCCTAAGTTGACTATTCCACAGTATGTATGCTTCCAGTTACCTTAAATAAAATATATCATCATCTTAAAATAATCACTAAAACAATGTTTTCACAAGAAATTTCCTTTTATGATATATGTTGACTGTTTAACTTCTTCCAAAAATATGTGCACTTATTCTTTTTGGACAGGTTAGAGATAGTTAATATAACACGTTGAAAACATAAACAGAGATTTAAATAGATAGCGAACTCGTGCAATTGGATTTATCTAGGTCCGTTTGATTTCCTATTATAGGTTAAAACAATATGTTTATAATCGATGTTACCTGTATAAGATTGACTTTTTGTAGATTGAATCAATCAATCAAATGGTTTATCTTGTTTCACTTTCAATGTTGACATTCTTTACCTTTAACTACTTGAGATGCAATTGATGTTCACAATCAAAGGGTTTAAATAAGTTTCATAAGCAATGTTTCTTAAAATTGAGAATGGAAATGGGGAATGTGCCAAAGGGACAACAACCCGACCATAGAAAAAAACAACAGCAGAAGGTCACCAACAGGTCTTCAATGTAGCGAGAAATTCCCGCACCCGGAGGCGTCCTTCAGCTGGCCCCTAAACAAATATATACTATTTCAGTGATAATGTACGCCATACTAATTTCCAAATTGTACACAAGAAGCTAAAATTGAAATAATACTAGACTAACAAAGGCCAGAGGCTCCTGACTTGGAACAGGCGCAAAAATGCGGCGGGGTTAAACATGTTTATGAGATCTCAACCCTCCCCCTATACCTCTAGCCAATGTAGAAAAGTAAACGCATAACAATACGCACATTAAAATTCAGTTCAAGAGAAGTCCGAGTCTGATGTCAGAAGATGTAACCAAAGAAAATAAACAAAATGACATTAATACATAAATAACAACAGACTACTAGCAGTTAACTGACATGCCAGTTCCAGACTTCTATTAAACTGACTGAAAGATTATGATTTCATCATATGAACATCAGGCACAATCCTTCCCGTTAGGGGTTTAGTATCATACCATCATAACATATATGAGAAGAACATAACCCGTGTCATGCCAACAACTGGTTTTTGGATAAATGTGTTTAGGCTCGATGCAAAGACCCTATAAGTGAATCAATATTAACGCCAAAATATGCAATCTTTAATGACCTGACAACAGTATCGTAACTATATCCCTTCTTAATAAGTCTATTCAAAGGTTTTGTTAGTTTTTGAGGTGAATACTGACACCTTTGTGCTTTATAAAGAATATTTCCATAAAAAATTGGATGTGAAATACCTGAACGTATAAGAAGTCTGCATGTTGAGCTATATTTACGAATGATATCCTTATACCGATGATAAAATTTAGTAAATGTTTTGACTAGTTTGTGATATCGAAAACCCTGGTGTAATAATTTTTCAGTAATACATAAATTTCTCTCGTTAAAATCTAAAACATTGTTACATACACGAGCGAATCGTACAAGTTGAGATATATAAACACCGTAGGATGGTGACAAGGGAACGTCAACATCTAAAAATGGCTTATTTTGACAAATGGGAACCAAAATGGCTGCTAAAAGTATTTTTTGTCTAAATAGTATCTTTATTGCACTTTTCTTTGCTGTAACGACAAATTACTCGACCTACAGTAGTTGGCCAAGAATCCCTGTGAATGAATAACCAGGTAATATATATTAAGTGAATTCATATTGATAAGTAGATAGTTCGTTTTACAATTCATAGTTATTACAAACATTTTTTCCAAAATATATTGTCATATGATTACGGAATGTGTACAGATTTGTACGGTTTTGTTTCTAAAGATTAGAACTGTGTGATCATTAACCTTAACCTTTTGTAGAAAACCGTGAAAGCTGCTTGGTCAGTTTATGCGTTCTATTGACTGTTCTCGCAAACAGCTTAAACGTTTGTTAAATATTGTAAGTGATAAATCTCGACATTCTAATTGAACATTCATTTGATTAATTATGCATAAATGAGTTTGGAGACAAATTCTGTACATTCGTTTTCATTTTGTTACCACGTGTTCACAGATACATTATGAAATTCTATTAAATTTTTCTGTACATGAAAGTAGTTTATATCTAGCTATTCATGATCATATGTATCTTTTTACGTCATTTAAAGATTTGCTGTTTTTAGTATTAGTAAATTTGTTAATTTCGAATGTGTTTAAAAAATCTATTCTGAAAACTGTATAAGCAAATATACCTGTTGTTTATATTTTGATATATTAGTACTTTTATGACTTGTATATATTTAGATAGTTCAGAAAAGATTTATATCGTGATACATAGGATCATGTATGTTATAGCCCAGTACTAAAGTCTTTAAATTAAATATATGTGACCAAATCTTGATTTTGCTTACAAGTGCATATACTTTCTTCCAAAATTCATGAAAGTATTGACATTTAAGAAAAAAGTGTTCGTAATCTTCGGTTTAATTACACAGGACACCAATACTTGTATTTGTATGTTCCATTGTTGTAGTTATTGTTTACAGGGGAGGTTATAATGGAGTAATTTCCATCTTAACATTTTATATTTGTTATTTATTGAATTAGACAAAATAAAAGAGGGACGAAAGATACCAAAGGGACAGTCAAACTCATAAATCTAAAACAAACTGACAACGCCATGGCAAAAATGAAAAAGACAAACAGAAGAACAATAGTACACATGACACAACATAGAAAACTAAAGAATAAACAACACGAACCCCACCAAAAACTAGGGGTGATCTCAGGTGCTTCGGAAGGGTAAGCAGATCCTGCTCCACATGTGGCACCCGTCGTGTTGCTTATGTGATTACAAATCCGGTAAATAGTCTAATTCGGTTGGTCACATTCATGAAAGGGAAGGGGAGTGTAGTTACGACGTAAGGAACATATCCGATATCATTTGTGAAACGGTTATTTCATAACGGTCAACCAACTCGTGATGGCGTCCGTAAAATGTACGAAGGGATGATTTCAACTTCACCATTTGGAATTCTTGGTTTAATAGCTTCCTTGTGAGCATCAACCCTCTATCAAGAAAATCATGATAGGAAATGCAAGCACGGGAATATCGTATTAATTGGGAGATATATACCCCGTATGCAGGTGCTGCTGGAATGTTGCTACTTAGAAATGGAAAGTTCACAATTGGAAAGCTGAAATCATCTCTTTTGTCGTAAAGTTTTGTTTTTAACCGACCCTCATTGTCAATTTCTAGATGTAAGTCAAGATATGAAGCCGACTTAACTGTATTTGTAGTATCCTTTATCTCCAATTCGATGGGATAGATGCGTTCCACATAGTCACCAAATTTTGAATTGTTTAGTGAAAGAACGTCATCTATATAGCGGAAAGTAGAGTTAAAGGATATTGCTAACTTCTTATCTTTCTTCCTAAGAAGTTCCTGCATGAAGTCAGCCTCATAATAATAAAGAAACTAGTCGGCAAGTAGAGGGGCACAATTTGTTCCCATTGGGATGCCGACAGTCTGCTGAAAAACACGTCCTCCGAACGTTACAAATAGGTTGTCAATCAAGAAATGAAGCATCTTGATAATATCGGTTTCAGAGATTTTTTGTTTGAATCAGAGTGATTCTTTACAAAGTATGATGTATCCCTCCCTAAGACAAGATACTTGTATCTACGTTGGCCATTTTTTTTTTTATGAAGCAAAGTAATACCAACTCTTTCAATTTGTCTTTTAGTTTGGAATGTGGAATACTTGTGTACAGAGTAGAAAAGTCAAATGTTTTAATACTGTTACAAGATGAAAGAGAGTTAGATTGTATGTACTCTAAAAGATCTTATCTAAAAAGATAAATTTTTAAGTATCCACATCTGATTCACGCCACCTCTAGAATAGGCAGTTTCACAATATCTTTGAAGCCCGTCTTTGATTGCTGATAAAATAGATGTTAATAATTTAGAAAGTGGTTTCTTGGAGCACTTGGAAGACCCCGCAATATACCGTTGTTTGTAAGGACACTTATGTAGTTTAGGTATCCAATACAGTGATGGAAGATCCAGTTCTTCATCTTTGGTTGAAATACCAAAGGAACAAAGAACAGACCTATGATTATCCAGGATTTCTTCTTTGGTAAGTGTCGTGAGGGTATATGTTGAGTTTCCAAGTGAATTGTCTATACCTAATTCGTTTATCAAGCAATTAATGTAGTGACTTTTACAGACAAAAACGATGTTATTAGGGGCTTTGTCTGCGGGGACAACAACATATTTATCATGGAGGTCGGATAAGTGTTTAGCAACATTTGGGTCTTTAAAGATTTACGTAGCATGGGCATTGATGGACCCATTCAGTTTCTTAATTCTGATTTGTATTCACGACCTCACTGCCTTAATCCATTCGGATAGAGTGTCTACGTCTTCCTTTTCACGTTTAGCCCATTGCCTGGCATAATCCTCGACTGAGTCCATCAGAATTTGAAAGTTGTATTTCCAATTGATGGATTTAGGCTCACGATATTTCGGACCTTTCGATAACACATTTCGTAGAGAAGTGTTATTAACAATGTTGAGGTCACCGGTAATAACGTGGCCAGCAGGATTATATGTGAATTGGGAACTAGCACAAGTGTAGCATGTTACTTATTGGAGTGATTGATTCTAGTTTGATAATGTTTTTCTATTTAGAGAACCCTACGGGTCTCTTATCATTCTTGTTATTTAAATGGTTAATATTTTTTAGATAACATATTTTCAATTAGTTCTGTTGGTTTTTTTTTTTGATAACAGTCAAGGACAGTTTGTTGTTTGCAAATGTTTTCACATATTTGTCAGATCTTAATGTATTAAGCCATTGTTTTGGAATAGAGTTTTTCAATTTTGAAAGTTCTGAGATCCTATTAGGATTTGAGGTTAATTTCTCCAATATAACTTATTGTGAAATATGCCCTTTATTATCAATGATATCGTTGATGAAAATGATACTGTCTTTTATAAGATTAAGGTAAACTAAACATTTTCCTTTAAATTTTATATTTTTGTAACCCCACAACATTTGCTGCCTAATATTTTTTAAAGTTTGTGACTGATATGATACTTGTTCTTGTATCAGCTCTTTAATATATATGTTCAAGTAAAAAAAAAGGGTAGTGTATTACTCAAATTATGTAATGAATTTATGTTGTCTGGCATCATATGAAATATAAGGTTGTTTTTACCAACTTGTTGAAATAATATGTTGGAATGTCTTTCCAAATAGCAAATTCCTTTGCAGTTAATCGCTTACCCATGAAATGTGCATGGCATTTAAGAAATTATCAATGTCTGTAATTTTTAGACCCCCATTTGTGTGATCGTTGGTGAATGTTTTACCTTTTCTTGTTTGTTGTTCCATGTAAGATTGTAAATAAGGTTTCTGAAATCTTTTATGTAGATTAGGGGTATAGAAACAATCGAAGCTAGAAAAGTAAGATTGGGTAAAATAAGTGACTCAACAACTGCGTGAACTGTTATCCGACTTGTCATTGTAAAATAATTTTTTCCCTATCCAGTATTGATTTTTTTACTGTTTCATTCATTATTTGTTCAATATTTAATTTGTCACATTTGTCTTTCTAATCCAAAGTAGACAGCTACACTTTTAATTGGTACTTTGCTCCAGTGTATATTTTCATTTTTTTCTTTACAATGTTTAAGTCTACTGAACCATGTACCTTCTGTTTTAGATCTATTTAGTTTTGATCCAGAAAGTGTTAAAAATATTTCTATTAGGTTCAATGCAGGTCGAATATCATTTTTTAGAACTGAGGAGGAGGGTTGTGTCATAAGCCAATTGGGAAATATTTAGACAATGTGTTTTTTCGTCAAGCTCAATTTGAACCCCTATAATGTTAGAATAGTTATCAAAAAGGTACCAGGATTATAATTTAGTACGCCAGACGCGCGTTTCGTCTACTCTACATGCCCGGATTTCAATTGCTATTACAAAAATAAGACAACTTAACGGACATTTTTGTATTATTACACGGTGAAGACTGTAGGTTGCATTTCTGTAAATATTGACAATGCAATTTCCCATAGGAACTCCTTTTACGGCTAAAACTTTACCACTTTTACTATGAAGTTTTGAAAAAAATCTTATCCTAGAATTGAAAGTTCATACGCACCACAATTTTTTTCAAAGGTCAAAATATAGGGCTGTGCGGCATATTTTCAACGTTTATATGCCCTGAACTTCTCAGAGTTTAAACTTACACTAATTTTCTTAACTACGCCTACCTCGAATGAAAGGTTACCACAGATTTCAATGTAAACAATATGCACGTGTTTATTTACTGGTAACATTCTCAAGTTCTGTCTCTGCGATATGGAACACAGAGAGCATAACTGGGAACCAGTATGTAAACAAAATGAATTTTCTATGAATATTCAATTACTCCCCAAAAGAGGCGTGTTTTGAGAAACAGCTGTATTTACAAAGTGCAACCTATACAGACATTTATTCAAATAGAAAACTCTCTAAAATCAGTTTTTCTCACATTAATACTCATTTATCAGAATTAAAGTCTTAAAGAAATCACTGTGTATACACTAAGTTTTTCTTTACTATACATTTTATACCCCCTGCCCTGTTTTAATTTTTTAAAGAATTTGAAAACAAGACTTTAATTATTGCCAGCTTACCCTATTTGCATATTTTCTGATAAAAAATGCCTAGAACCTGTTAAAAACTGTTTTGATAACATATTGAAAGCATATCAGAATTTCATAAATGTAATGTTTAGCAGTCAATCATTACAACATTCAAGATTATATAAAGTATCCAATCCAGCCTCTATCTCCAGTCCACATCTTACTGTATGCCTATTTGTCAATTAAAGAACACATTTTCTGCCTCAAATGGTCAATTTAGAATTCTTGTCACAACAGTATCATCTTTAACCATATATCTGACACAATTTAGCTACTATATATACTAGAAGTGTTCAAACAAAGCCATATTTGCAATAGTTGTATGTATGCAGATACCAGTCTGAGATATAAATTCACTTAAAATGTTGTAGAGATGATTGCTAACATTTGATTTTTGCATAACTTCCAAGCATAGTTATTGTTTTCTATATCAGGAACTTTAAAATCATAAAATCATAGCATTTACAAGTTAAATTATTTGTTTTATGACCCAGGGGTAGGCAATTTTCTATGTTTCTTGCCCCTGGGGCCTCAAATTTCCTAAATAATTCTGCTGTTTCTAGCAATTTGGAATATTTAGTACATATTCAGGATAGAACACACTATTGTAAGTTTTCTTGAGATATTTTTGTTTTTCTAGCTTGTATTTATTATACCGTGGTGACAAAAAAGCAGATTTAAGTGTTGCGGCTTACTTTGGGGTTATCGAAAGGACACAAATACCCCATAAATAATATTCAGGAAGGATCTATGAGTTTCAATGACTGCGAAGAGTAAATATAAGCACTTCTTAACAATTTAACTTAAAAATATGCAAATATTATGATTTAATTTTGTATCCAGGACTTTAAGTAAACTATGCATACTGTAAACTGTGAATTTATGCTGAGTCATCATATTTAAGGCACAGGATTCTATCAATCTTCATTAAATATTTATAAAACTTCTTATTTGAGTTAATTTCTTTAAAATCTGTGAAATAAAGCAAATTTGGTTAAATTCTGAATGTTCCCCTTTTTCACCCTATATAGGTTGCATTTCTGTAAACATTGACAATGCAATTTCCCATAGGAACTCCTTTTACGGCTAAAACTCTACCACTTTTACTATGAAGTTTTGAAAAAAATCTTATCCTAGAATTGAAAGTTCATATGCACCACAATTTTTTTCAAAGGTCAAAATATAGGGCTGTGCGGCATATCTTCAACGTTTATATGCCCTGAACTTCTCAGAGTTTAAACTTACACTAATTTTCTTAACTACCCCTACCTCGAATGAAAGGTTACCACAGATTTCAATGTAAACAATATGCACGTGTTTATTTACTGGTAACATTCTCAAGTACTGTCTCTGCGATATGGAACACAGAGAGCATAACTGGGAACCAGTATGTAAACAAAATGAATTTTCTATGAATATTCAATTACTCCCCAAAAGAGGCGTGTTTTGAGAAACAGCTGTATTTACAAAGTGCAACCTGTAGGTTTCTGAGATCCAGTCGTTATTAGAAAGGTACCCTTTAGTATCATTATATTAAGTTTTAACCCATTTTAAGAAGGAATGTGGTACTCAAAATTGTAATAAAGATTTGTACATTAAGGGCCACTCTAAAGAATCGAAGGCTTTGAAAAAGTCGATGAACAATAAAACTCCATCTTTATTAATTTTTCTGAGTAGTCTTTTATATCTTGAATCTGGCGAATGTTAAAACCTATGTACCGATATTTTGTATATCCATTCTGATCACTATGAATAATTTTGGACAACACCACCTGTAATCGTTGCGCTAAGACATAGGCCATAAGCTTAATATCTACATTTGATAAAATTATTGGTCTGTAGATTTCTAATGATAATGGATCATTTTTTTTTATATAGAAAGGAAATAACACGTACTTTTTGGAGAGTTGTTATTTCTTCTTTTTCATCACATTTATTAAATACTTTTACTGCAGATTCCTTTATGTATGACCAAAAGCACCGTAAATATCAACACTTAGACAATCTAGTCCAGGGAAGTTATTTAGTTTCATACTTAATATAGCAATTGCACATTCTTTCAATGTTAGATTGCCTTGCCGCACAACAGTTTACTATCACTAATATTATTTTTTTTTTATTTCGGAAGGGTCTGGTTCAGAATTTCGATTTTTTTTAAATACTCAGGATTTTCTTATCCCAGGCATAGATTACCTTAGCCGTATTTGGCACAATGTTATGGAATTTGGGTCTTCAATGCTCTTGAACTTATTGTTTGGCTTTATAACTATTTTGATCTGAGCGTCAGTGATGAGTCTTATGTAGAGGAAACGCGCGTCTGACGTATCAAATTATAAGCCTGGTACCTTTGATAACTATCAACACTACTAGTTCGATGCCACTGCTGGTAAACGTTTTGTTCCCCAGGGAATCGGCAGCCCAGTAGTCAAGATTCGGTGTTGACATGAAAATCAATTATATGGTCATTCTTATAAACTTTCAGTTTACAAAAGCAGGAATTTTTCGAAATACTGCTGATTTTCTTATCACATGCATAAATTACCTTGGTCGTGTTTGGCACAACTTTATAGGGACTTTGGGTCCTCAATGCTCTTCAACTTTGTATTTGTTTGGCTTTATAAATATTTTGATCTGAGCGTCACTGATGATTCTTATGTAGACGAAACGCGCGTCTGATATATTAAATTAAAAGCCTTGTATCTTTGTACTTTTATACTAATTTTGGTAGTATACCATTTACCAGGAATAAGAATATAAAATGCGTCTGTAACCAGGCATGGGGCGAATTACATTGCAATGTAGTGCATTATATTACAATTACTTTGACAAAACCATGCATTACATTACTATTACAATTACATACATTTATCAAAGTAATGCATTATATTACAATTACTTTTGCAAAGTAATGCAATAAATTACACATTACAGTTCTGAAAAAGAATCAAACATTTGAAAAACAACATGAAGCCACAAAAGATTCTTGCATATGCAATAATTGTTCCGTATACATATTAAATTTAAGTATCAAGTTAAAAGTCTATTCAGTACGACTACTACATTTTAATATTATTAGGGTTTCAAGGTATCATATATCTCTGTGTTTTCTCTAAATAGAAATTACAGAAATGCAGTTTGATATTTATTCTAACTAATGTTAACTTTAGTTCTAAAAATTAAGTGAGAATTTCTTTCCTAATTAAATATAAACAAGGAGCTAAATTTATGACCAAGTGTTAAAATGGTGAAAAGATTATTTGTAAAACAAACTAATTAGTGATTTATGATAAGAGTCCATTTCCTGTTATTCAATCATGACAGGGTATTCATTGACGCTTTGACAACAATAAAACACTTTTACAGTAATGTCCTTGTTTCTAATATTCTACTTTAGCTTAATCTCCAACAATCTTTGACCATGCATTACAATTACAAATTTGCATTACCCCATGCATGTCTGTAACTATATTACCTTGATCATTTTTAAGGGCAAAACTATTTGTTTTTAGTTTGTCTTGATTTTTCAATACCCAAAAAAGTATTTTGTATTTGTCCCCTTTTTCTGCCCATCTGACTCGAGATCTAATTTTTGCACCCCGAGTTTTCTTGATATATACATATTGTGAATTGTTCTCTACATTATCTATTTCTATTTTTAATTTTTCTGAATTACTTGATTTTTCATATAAAAAATTCAACTTGTTTTCTAATTAAGGTCTTTCCTCTACGCGTGGAAAGACCTTATTGTTTTTCTAATGTTTGGTGTTTTTTTTTTCTTTTTCTTTTTTTTCTTCCAACATTTGTTTGAAATGCCCGCCTCTTGTTTCTGTTGAAGCTATGAAGACCAAATATGGACCATTGATAGACCTTATCATGAAGTATTACCAGATGACCCGGTTAAGGATTTCATCATCCCCTTAAGAAGTTATCTCCCTTTTATTGACTTTTTAACATGACCCCCCCTCGTTTTTTTTAAAGATATCATGACCTTATTTGGACCATAAGTTGATCTCATCATGATGTTTTACCATATGAGGCTGAATAGGATTTCATCGTCCCCTATGAGAGTTATATCCCCTTGAAACAATTTCTTTCCTTTGCATTTTTCTCAAAAAGTATTAGAGATAGAATCGATTTAAAAACGGCAACATGTACAGGAACATATGGCAATGTTAATGAGCATATACAATTATTTTGTTATCAACCCTTATAAGGAGTTATTCCCCTTGAAAAATTGTACACAATTTTTGAAAAATTGTATTTCGAGAACCGTGAGTCATAGAGCCTTGGGACCTACACCAGTAATCTTAGGTTCGCGTGACCTTCAATATGCATCCAAGGTCAAAGGTCACCGAGTGCAAATCAAAATTACGCTGCAATTTCAAGCTTGCATATTAAGAAAACGATAAGAGTTTGCTGCATACATATTGTGTATGAAATGTTCCTCTTGACGAGCTCTACATTTTATACATTAAGCTAAAAAATGCCCGACCGTCTGTTCAATAGTTACGTCAACATAACTCTTAACACTATTATAACATGTGTATATCTTTTAAAAGGTAACAGATATCAACCTACTATAAACTACAAAGATGATCAGTAATTCAAGACCTTCAATTTGAGGTCAATGTCAGGTCATGATGAAATTTCACCTTGACCTTCACAGTATACAATGACCTTGACCTTGTGATATTTGAAAGGTCAATTGGTCCTGAGTTGAATGGTGATATTCCCATGTCTCTACGACTTCCGGTTCTTAAGTTTGGTATTGCATCATATATTTGATGATTAATTGTGACCTTGATCAACTTTGAAATTGTCCCAATTCCTTTTCTATAATGTTGTCCTTCAACTGTAGATCATTTATCATTTAACAGATTTGAGATATCTATTGTCGTTTTAGAGATAATGCAGTTTGAAGTTTTGCGAGCAGAGGCATGTATTTCTGAATCAACAAGAGCCTACCACTTAAAATGTTTTAGAAATTGAAGAGGTTAACATAGTTATATGTTTTACTAAATACCAAAAACATTCCATGGAAAAAAACACCAAAAAATCAATTTGAAATTTTCAAGTTTTGCATAGACTTTGTAAGTTTCATAACTTCTATTTATATAGTTGATAATGCATCATCATTTGCACTTTGTCAAATGGGGTCATCTGATATATCAAATTGAAGGTCTTAATAAACTCTACTTAAAAATTAAAATTTTAAACCCCCTTTTCATCCCAGGGGGACGGGTTGGGTCATTTAGTGCAAACATTCAAATTTCTCAGATGGTAAGGTTGTCGCATATCAAATGAAAGAACATAAAGCCTACATTTCAAATTTCAAATTGACGTCTCCCAAAAATGGGTTGGATGGGGTCATTGAGTGCAAAAAATATTTTTTTTTTTTGTAGTATGCAATGGTTACCTCCCTTACTTCAGTTTTGAAATTTTATATTTTACTATTTCACTTTCATTAATGATTGGACAAAAACAATCATATTTTCTTTTTTTTTTTCTATGTCTCGTAGCTAGTTCCCGTTTAAAAGACATTATTCGATTGTGAAATAACTTTATAACGTCAAGTGACCTTACTGTATCAACTTTTTCTGATTATATTATCCTGTTCATTTGTCAAAAAATATTTATATATTTTTAGAGACTTGCATAATTTTACTATTTTATCACTATTTGATGCCAGCTAATGATAGCATACATCCTTCTTTTATATTGATCCTTAAACTGACCTAACTTCCGCTAATTGAGTACAAAACTGATAAACCAAAACATTATTGTTTTGTCATGAAATGAAGTTAGCTATAGGACAAACCAAGAAAACAGTTTATGTGATGAAAAGACTTTAAGAAATTACTGCGAAAAAAATGTTATAAAAAATCAGAAAACAATATAGTAAAACAATTTCAGCCTGGATGTCGTTAGATGTCGGATAGCTTGTTTACAAAGTAACAAGGAAACGGGCACAAATGCAAGTAGCGAAGATGAACAAAATTACCCTTCCAGAGCATTCCCAAAACAATTTGATGGTTTACACGATTACTGTAATGACGTTAACAGTAAATATATAATGACCATTCTCTATCCAAACAAAAAGGATAACCGCAGACTTTATTTGTATACTGTACAGATAAAGCTACCAATTATTCGTAGTCCTGATTGTTGTACAAGAGTTGGCAAATTTGCGGAATGGTCAAAGAAATTTATTTTTTCATTCATAAGTTATGAGAATCTTTAATTGAAAATTCAATTTAAGTATATAATTATCTCGATTTTTTGATTTTTTTAATCACTAATTTATATTTTAAAATTTGCAAGACACATTTTAAAATCTTTCGTTCAATGGGACAAAAACACTTTATCTGTATGAAACAAATAATGACTGTTAGACATTGATTATCGTCCGTGTACATTTACGCCAAACATTTTTCATTTTAAAATGAAAAATAAATTTTCAAATTGCTCTGCAAATCTTAAAGGTAGTTGGTTTGAAAAATGTAACAAAAACCTATAGAAATCACTTTCGAAAAACCATTTTCTCTATGAGATTTGAAATTTGTTATTTTCATGAAATTATATTTTTGATTTAACGAAGATATTGAAACAAATAACAATAACTTTCTGTTAAAAATGATTTTATTTTGTCAAAAGTTTAAAATTATCAAAACATTTGTATTTGCTTGCTTTAGAAAACAAAACATATTTCAATCTCATTCTTAAAAGCAAATATTGAAAATACTGACCTTTAGCATTTTTCAATTTAGTTTACAATATTGACAAATGGAAAATTATCTAACGTGGAGCATTTTTCAATTTGACTTACAATATTGAAAAATGAAAAATGCTCAAGCGTGGAGCATTTTTCAATTTGTCTTCAAATATTGAAAAATGAAAAATGCTCCAACGTGGAGCATTTTTCAATTTGACGTTTAATATTGAAAAATGAAAAATGCTCCAATTTTTTAATTTTCATTTTACTTTGCAATATTCAAATTTGAAAAATGTTCAATATTTAAATGTCTAATAATGGGAACGAAATGTAATTTGTTTCAATGTAGGCGTTTTAAATGTTTAAATTGTTGTCCCTTTTTATTAAATGTTTTACTATTTCCGTTTTTTTTTTGTCTTGTTTTAAGCGCAATATGTCTTGAAGATCTTTTTAAGGTGTGTTTGTGTGTGTGTGAACTATATGTGTGGTATCAACAAATTCCGAACAAGAATGGTACACTGACAAGTACGATAATGACCACAAAGAATCATTCTTTCTTTTTATCTATATACAATGTATATAGCTGCCTTTGTAGCTACGTGTTTATATCTATCTTTCGATCTATCAATCTGTCATTCATTGTATATATCTTGCTATCTGTCTATCTATCTGACTTTTGTTTTTCTTTGTCTTTTCTTTCCGTAAGTCGTTTTTGTTCTGAAATTACTAGGCGATGCGGAGTAGACGAAGTAGCATTGAACCATATCGTGGCTGAATGTGTCAAACATGTTAGAAAAGAAGAGAAAATATTAGAATATTAGATATTGTCCATGTCAGTTTCTGTACATGCTCGAGGAGCAGGGTTCGCGATTCGAACGGGATGGGGATGGATGGGTGTAGATGTTAAATTATTCTGATCACTGTGCTAGTATATGTTTTCAATTTTGTATTTTTCTACATTGTACAGCGTTTCCTAATTTTGAATCTGTTAAATACAAACTTGTTTTCCCCAAGCTATGATATTCACAATTTTATTCGCAGAATTTCAAATAAGCAATCATCTTATAAAAGAAAATATGAAATTAACTTGCATGCATGTATGTGTGGTAAATGTATATTTCGAAGAATGAAAGACTTCTTATATTTGCTTTTACCGAAAACAAAATGTAGCAAAGAATATATAATAATTATCTGAATAGTATTTCAACAAACATGAAACAGTTCCCCCGAGGTTCTGTATTATGTACATTCTATTATCATGTCTTTAATATGATTTTACATCTTCAATATGTGAAAGCAAAACGAGTATTATAGGACAAATATGTCGACACAAAAAAGGGGTCTCAGTCAGTGACAATCTTCTTTTAAAATACAAAAAGGAAAAAATAACAGATCGACACAGATCGACACAAATGATCGAATTTCAAACCGTATGCATCATGTACATGGAACAAATACTAGTAGTTACATTTATCAAGCAAAGTAATCAACGTGTGTGAAGCTAGAGTTGGTAAAGCATTAGCGACAGTTAACCCTCGCTACCATCATTTACGACAGCAGCAGTGGTTGATCCAGAACTTTTCATAAGGGGTGGCACTGACTGACCTTAAGGGGGTCCAGTCATGCTTCGGCGATTTCCTATATAATCAACCAAATTTTCCCCACAAAAGGGTGGGGGCACCAACGGAAATACATATAGTGTTGCAACTTCTGCAATGATGACAGCGTATAATGCACATGGTCGACGCTTCCACAAAGCCAAAGTAAGGGACAACATCAAAAGTTCAATGTAGGATAATAGAAAAATACTTAATTTACATAGTTTTTTCAATGATTCCTTATTCTTAACTTAATTTGTGAAATATTGATTGTAAAAAACGGACATATGTAAAATCGATTTTGGATAAACAAAACTCGCAGCAATTTCACACCCCTCCCCCTCTATCACAAACATCGAGCACGCTTGTATCTGTACTAAATGTTTACCATTTTTTATAACTTGTTTCTTTGTTTGTATACGCCCGTCTAAAACGGGACATATTATGGTATAGTACCGTTGTCCGTCCGTCGTCCACACTTCGGACAATTAATAAAAAACGCTTCCGCCAACTTTTATGGAACTTTATCGAATTGTTTATATCTATTGACGTAATCTCCCTTTCGATTTTTATAAAATTCAAATTTTTCGTTTCCATGTTATGATTTTTTTTCCTTAAAAAGGGGGGAGTTTTCCAGTTTTCGGAGACTAATTCTAAAATGCTTCTATCAACTTAATGAGACTTTGGTGAATTGTTTAAATCTATTGACGTATGCTCTGATTTTTATAAATTTCAGATTTTACGTTTCCGTGTCATGAATTTTTATGCTTAAAAAAGGGGGGATTTTCCAGTTTTCGGACAATCACTCATAAACACCTAAACAAAATTTTATGACAGTTTAGTGAACAGTTTAAATCTGTTGACTTAAGCTACCTTTCAAGTGTTTTTTAATTTTAGATTTTACGTTTTTCAGTTATGAATTTTTATATTGAAAGAAGGGGATGTTTTCCCGTTTTTTGGACAATAACTCAAACACGCTTTTACCAACTTTTATGAAACATTTACATTTTTTGGAGTTATGGAGTTTTTATTCATAAAAAAATGAGGCTTTTTTTCCAGTTTTTCGGATAATAAATCACAAATGCTTTCAGCATTTAATGATTAGACTATGGTGACTAGTTAATATATCTATTAAACTAAGTACCCTTTTGATTTTTATATAATTTCTGATTTGATGTTGTACAGTTTTGGGGATTTTTTCTTCTGACAAAATGTCGGAAACGGTCAAGGAAATTTTGCATGACGAAATTGAAGAAATGGTGATAGACACAAAGAGTACTGACAGTATAACATGGAAAGACGGAACAAGAATTGTGGAGCTTTTAAGTCTGGCACTGAATAACTGCAAAACGCTGCACGGCCCAGCGGAATCTGCTCAGCGTAGAGAAAGAAATATTTCAAGGAATTGGGATCTATCTTACTATTCGTTGCTTAAACTGTAACATGCTGAAAAACAAAATTCGGAACAAAACGACCTTGCAATAGCTAATTATGAGTATTGGTAGCTGCTTAACGTACAGCGGCAAATATTTTTTGCACATTTATGACATCCAAATGTTATTTTAATGAAACTTAAAGAAATGAGAAAACGTATGAACCCGTAATTAATCAGAAAAATTTAACAAAATCTATGGCGCGTATGGTAGCCGAATTTGGTCTGGTGATGACATCCATACACAAAAGTCATTACTACGGCGTGTTGTACAGCTGTGCAATATTTTTCATGACGAGAACAGTTATTTTCATTTATTGATAATGAATTCGAAGTAAATAGTACTATCTTGAATTCTTTTTTTTGTTTAGCATTTGGCAGCCTCCAAATTTTATGGAGAATTGTCATTGTAAGGCCAAATTTAACAGACTATCAATGAAATAACAAAACCGACTGCATGTGCGAGACCCTCATTGGTGGACAAGGTCGTATAACACCTCTATTCGTGAAATTGGTACATAAAAAAAAAAAACGATTTTAATTGATATTTTAAAAACATATAATATTGTATGTGTATGAAGAAAAACTGTCAATAAAAATCCGTTAAAAAGATTTCAAAAAATATATTGGTGTCGCTTTTGGTTTGAATTTAAGCAAAATATTACCAATAGATGCAGCATTGTCACACGTTAGTTTGTTTAATTGGTTGTACATGTATTCTTTTTGTATATGAAACTGGATGTAATAGACCAAAACAAGAAAACGCCTTGTACATGTATTCTTATTTGTATTAGCATGTCCCTATTGTATATTTTTTACTTCAATGTATTGAGAGATAAAAATTGAAGTATCGGCAAATGTACACTAACTGCAGACAGACAGATCAGAAAGTGTACACACGTTAAAACTCGTCGTATAGTTAGACGATCAGACAGACGAACAAAGTGTTTTCAATATAGCTCTTCTTCTAGACAAACAAGTATGCAAATATTCATACGTATACGCCGTAAAAAAATGTTATGTAACTTATCTATTGATAAAGACATCGTTCAATATCATTCTCTTATACCGGCTGCAGTACTTCCTATGAAATATTATATTACAACTTCATTTTCGGTCGATTGATGCAATAATGACATGAGTTAAATTGCACAAAACAGCTCTTATTATAAAACAAGAAGTACTGCTCATAATTTAAATTTGAAAGATAATTATCTTTTGAGTGTAACAAAAAATAAAATCAAAGTACGTCGGGACCTTTTAAAGTTGACGATACGGTATCGGTTTTGTCATCGTTGACGGTTTGATCGCCTCACTTAATTTATAGTTGGTTCACATTTTGTCATGTCAATAATGTTGTCTATCATCCTACAGTACATCAAGCAATTTAGAACTAATGTCGGACGGAGATGCACCTTTATACTTCTAGCAGATCTACATCTGACAAAGCAATCTGCTAGAATCCTTCATTTATATTAAGTATCAACGCTTTGAAAAACACCTGCATAAACTTGACAGCGAACTCGTGTACGGCGGGAATGATTACACGACGTTGTTGCGATTAAAACTTAATTTAACGTAATTTAGCGCCATACTGACAGACGTCGTAAAAAATAAAGATGTATGGCTTTTATTGAAAAAACAAGCACATTGACCCCAATTGGTTTCTTTTGCAATCAATCAAGTACTGTTTAAAGAACACTCCACCAAATTTTCAGGAAAAAAACAACGATCAAATTTTTTCTGCACTTCCGAAAAGACGCAAAAGTATGGTCAATTTTTTATTTCGGATATAGCAATCTAAATCCGGAACATGATGATTTGGTTTAACCTTAAACTTGTTTCAGTATGTTGATGTCATGGATCAAGGGAATATTTTACAAAAACCCGGTTAAGTTATGACTTTTCGTTCAAAAGTATTGTTACTTTCTTTGAAAGTCATAATTTATTAAATTTCAGGGATTTTCTTCCAAATATGCAAATTTCGAACCAGATTATCTCTAAAAGTAGGTCATGAAGGTACTTTTTTCTTTGCATATTTAAAAAGTACACATTGAAATTGACCTTCTATCAAAATTTTAAGAAAAAATCAACGAGGGATCTCTACTGTATCGTATGCCCTTAAAGCATAAAGACAAGAGGAGTACCATGCGCTTACAGCGGAGCTCTTTATTTATTTATTTGAAAAGTCTTTTCAAAAGAGGGACGAAAGATACCAAAGGGACAGTAAAACTCATAAATCTAAAATAAATTGACAACGCCATGGCTAAAAATGAAGAAAACAAACAAACAAACAATAGTACACATGGCACAACATAGAAAACTAAAGAATAAACAACACGAACCCCACCAAAAACTAGGGTTGATCTCAGGTGCTTCGAAAGGGTAAGCAGATCCTACTTCACATGTGGCTACCGTCGTGTTGCCAATGCGATAACAAATCCGGTAAATAGTCTAATTCGGTAGGTCACATTCATGAAAGGGAAGGGGATTGTAGTTACGACGTAAGGAACATATCTGATATCATTTGTGAAACGATTCAACTGTTTTTATAATATGCTTTTTATCACTGCTCAATGTTAAGGGGATGGTTGTGCACATAAAACGAGTTTAATCACTAAGAGTCCTATACATGTATATGCGCCGTAAAAGTAATTTTTCTCGAATGAATTGAATTGTTTTTAAATTTTTCTTTTTGGATTCTCTTATAGATTGTTGTGCGGTAATGGTTTTCATCAATGTTGAAGACTGTACTATGAATTATACTTGTTCACTTCATCATCATTTAATGTCTGGTGGAAAAAATTGTTTCTCTCGCAATCATACCACATCTTTTTTTTTGTGAAATTATGAATAAAACAAAGTTTATCACTAGTATTCGTCAGTTTAGTTACAGAGCATTCCATTCACGAATTGAGTAAATGAATACATAGAGAGCGCAGAGTTATTTATTTCCATGTGCCATACATGCTATACATGTATGAATTTTTATAAATGTACATGTATCAATTGGTGATGTTTTTTGTACTTGCTACCTGGGAAACTAAGAAAAAATAAGATAGCACAGTTTCTTCGGTATTGATTATGTTTATTGATTACGTTACGACCAATAACAATAATAACAACAGTTGAAATTACTGAACAATAAGTGATATATATTTCACGATTATTAAAAAATGTATTCTGACACGATGAAAGCAGGAAACGTACGGTATCAACAATTCAAGACAAGAACCAGTTGCTCATTTTGATCAGTAGGAAAGGAAATGAAACAAGGAGCATGTTTTATGCCCAAGTCACACTAGACCACTATTGCACCACGCTCACCGCGATCTAAAAGGTGAGGTCCGGTACGAGCAGGATGAAAGTTTGGATTTTCATTGTTTTCACGATGCTACTACGATCCCGCTACGGGTCACGTTCTCATCACGCCTATTCTGAGTCTTCAATACGATAATCACGATTTATTACGCTAATCACGTTTATTCGATTGCAACACGATCTTAACACACCTTTTCTGCGATTATAGACCGCTCTTACATCGACCGGTCTAAGTCCTTTCCACTTTCAAAACGTAATCTGACTACGCTCTCGTCATTATCATCAACATCATATTGCATATACATACTGTTTATAAATACTGTTCCCTTTAATTCTTCTAATTGTCATTTAAAATACGTAGAATTCTCGCAAACAACACAGACATACCACCAAAATATACCAGAACTAGTGGGCGTGATGGTAGAGATAGAGGTATAATCAGAGGAGCCTCTGATACGAATTCTGATCCAGTAGACATATATGCATGTCAGATCAACCAATCCAACCTGAGTCACAACGCGATGCTGATCCATCGAGATCAAATGACGATATTTTATTGAACAATATAGGAAATGATATAGATGTGTCAAGCATGGTTGTGCTTATCAAACCTTGACCAACGTTAAGTTTTTGATATTTGGTCTTTTTCTCTAACACTATATGCAATATGTAATCTTTGTTTGGTGTATGGAAATATTTAATGATGTGCATGTCAGTCTGGCAGGTTTTATTTGGCCTTGACCTCATTTTCACTGTTCATTGCACAGTATTCAGTTTTTTTAGTTTTGTTCTGATTTTCTTAAACTATAAGAAATAGGTTAACTTTACTTGCTGTATGGAATTGTAAGTTGTACACTTCTGCCTGCCATGGTTCAGATCCTTGACCTTAGTTTCGTGGTTCATGGGTTTAGTTTTCTCGGTTAAGTCTGTTTCTTAGAAACTATTAGCATGAGTCATTTATACTTAGTGATTTATTGTAAGGTGTACATGTATTTCTTGTTTTGTTTATATGACCTTGTCCTAATTTTCTTTGACCATGTTAAGTTTATGTGATAGTTGTAGTAAAGCTTTATATTTAGGACTATCAACATAGAGGGTGGGCAGGACCTTTTTCAGGACGTCAGGATCGGGTGGTTTTAAGCTTGTGATTTCGGGATTAACCCTTTCGGGACCCGGGATTTTTTTTTTTCATTCAGGACCTCGGGATTTCATGTTTTTAAGTCCAGGATTTTGGATCAACATAATATCAATGATTATTAAAGAAGGCGAGACATTCCAGCGTGTGCACTCTTTTCGTAATTTGAGAAATTTTAAATAATTTGAACATTTATCGAAATTGCCTCTTTGTTGATACTATTATATTTTTTGTAGCTCGTCCGCTCCCCTTTTATATTCGTTATGTAAACAGAAAGTCACAACTGTTTTGTTTTTTTACAGGGATCACGAAACTTTTATCCTGATCCATATCAGGCTGATAATTCTGAGCATACAATCCATCTTGATCAAAATGAATATTGCAAGTAGCCCCAGAAGTGGGATATAGAGAGGGGGTGCTATTGAGGTTACAAAAAGGGATGGTCGGATATAGGATTATTAAAATGTGGGTAATGAAATCAAGGGGACACCAAAGGTGGGATCTGGAGAACAAACAAAAAAGATGAATTTAGGAAAAGGCGCACACCGAGTCACTCCAACCTCATTCACGTGAATGAAATGAAATCCCATCTGTAATGTCAGAATAAGATTTTAGTGTTGTTTACTTTTTTTAGGGGGAGGACGGGCGGGCATCATAGGAAGATCTCCCATCTCTGACTCAAAATATGGATAATTTTATGTCAAGGGTTTTATGATTTTCCCTGACAGCTTCAGACATAATAATTTTGTATCTTCTATCTTTTTATATAGACAATCCAATTGAGAAATTCAGTGGCGTAGCTTGCATGTATGCTCAGATGCTCAAGCATCCACATCAATTTGACAAAAAAACAATTTCTTTAATAATTATATAATGACAGTTGACAGCATATACACATGATGGTATCGAATGACGGGCGGGCATCATAGGAAGATCTCCCATCTCTGACTCAAAATATGGATAATTTTATGTCAAGGGTTTTATGATTCTCCCTGACAGCTTCAGACATAATAATTTTGTATCTTCTATTTTTTTTAAATAGACAATCCAATTGAGAAATAATGATGGAAATGGGGAATGTGTCAAAGAGATAATAACCCGACCATGTATATAGAACAGACAACAGCAGAAGGTCACCAATAGGTCTTTAATGCAGCGAGAAACTACCGCACCCAGAGGCGTCCTTCAGCTTGCCCCTAAACCAATATATATATACATGTACTAGTTCAGTGATAATGGACGCCATACTAAACAAATTAAAAATAAAAACCTAATTTAAAAATAATACAAGACTAACAGAGGCCAGAGGCTCCTGACTTGGAACAGGCGCAAAATAAGTGGGGTTAAACATGTTTATGAGATTTCAACCCTCCCCTGATACCTCTGACCAATGTAGAAAAGTAAACGCATAACCATACATCCAGTAAAATTCTGTTCAAAAGAAGTCCGAGTCCGATGTCAGAAGAGGTAACAAAAGAAAATAAACAAAATGATAATAACACATGAATAACAACAGACTACTAGAAGTTACTGACATGTCTGTTCAACAGGTTTTTTTTTATCTTCTATAATGTTCCTTGTTGTCGTTAGTTGATGTGATTCATAAGTGTTTCTCGTTCTGTATATAGATTATATCGTTGTTTTTCCCGCTTGAATCGTTTTACACTAGTCATTTTGGGAACAATTTATAGGTTATTGTTTTATGTGAACCATGACTCTGTGTTGAAGACCGTACTTTGACCTATAATGGTTTTTATTTTAAAAATTGTGACTTAGAAGGCAAACTGTCTCATTGGCACCCATACCACATCTTCTTATATCTAGAGAAATGTAAACTAGCTTCACATTTGAAGTTAATTTTTAGCTAAAATGCCACCGCACATTCATTCAAAATAAAAGAAAATCTGTCTAAAAATGAACAAACTTTAAGTAATCAGCAATATCAGTCTTGACAACATTAAACATATTTTGACTATACATTGACACAAAATGTACCAAATAAACCATACTATAAAAATAAAAGACCACAGGAATAATTATACACCTACATTTTCAAACTTGTCTCCTAAAGACAGTCGCATCTTATTCCACCGAGCACTGACTCAAATGTCTGCTTCATTCCTGATTAGTTTTCCCAAAATAATGTATTTCAGTTAAAAACAGAAAAATCGCTGTAAAATTCAACATCAACCTCGCGGGACCAACATTTAGCATTAGTAATTCTGATTGAGATTCGGAGATGTAAACCCCAGCTTGTTCTAGTTGTAAACAGAGACGACGGATGCCAAATGTTAAAGCACTATTGGTATTCAAAATAGCTAAGTAATACTAACGCCCCCCCCCCCCCCCAAAACAAAAACAAAAACAAAAACCAGTGAACAAATTATTTAATTCATTTTATCTAGTTAAGAAAGGGAGCATTCAATGACTTCCAAAATGCGCTGTATTTAGAAGGAAAATGGCATATTAATCAACCTTATACAGAGAGACTGGGAACAGAACAGCTTTCCTAGGTGTTGTTTTTATCTTTACATATTTTCTAGGTTGTCAACGAGGGTATCACCAAATCCGTAGCAATTGCATGAAAGTACGAAATCTTATTTTACAATATTTTTCATTTACTATTTATTGATGAATAGCTCTCAGCTTTGGTGAAGCTCTTCTGTTGAGGGTTTTATATGGCATATTGTAATTGCTTTCCGCTATGCTAAATCCTTTAATGGCAATAACCGAACCGTGTTGTTACGAGCAGGGTTATATATGCCTTGATCTATGCGTGTCCGTATTGCTCAGATGTTATCTTAAATGTATAATAACTTTTTAAAGAAGTTTACAAATGTTTTGCAACGGTGCAAATACTAAACTTTGCAGTAAAAATAAATATCTCTATCAATGAATTAAACAAACCAATATCCATTTGATTTAACAGATATAACGAGAATATGTAGTTAACCTGAATGTGAATAACAAAATAGGGAAATATAAAGTTAAGGGTTTTAAGCAAGGGAAATAACAATAATTTTTTGCATAATAATCCTGCGCCACATCACAAAATTTTGCTGGTGCGTTGTCGTTCTATCTTTTCGGGGTAAGGTAAAAAATGTGTATACACGGGTTCACACATACACATATGTGTATTATATTTAAAGCATAAAAACAAAACTTTGATTAAACAAATTGAAAAATCCTCAACACAAAAAAAAAAAAATTTCATTTTTGAGAAAAAAAAATTAAAGATGAAAATTCAACATTTTTCATTTTTCAATATTTCAAAGCAAATTGAAAAATGCTCCACATTGGAGCATTTTTCATTTTTCAATTTTTAAAGGCAAATTGAAAAATGCTCCACGTTGGAGCATTTTTCATTTTTTGATTTTTGAAGGCAAATTGAAAAATGCTCCACGTTGGAGCATTTTTCCTTTTTCAATTTTTAAAGGCAAATTGAAAAATGCTCCACGTTTTAGCATTTTTCATTTTTCAATATTTTATGGCAAATTGAAAAATGCTTAAGGTTAGCAATTTCAATATTTTGTCCTTAAGAAGGAGATTGAAATTTGTTTCTTTTCTAAAACAATCAAATTCAAATGTTTTAATTAATTCAAACTGTTGATAAGATGAAATCTTTTTAAGACAAACTTATCATTACTTTTAATATTATCCTCGTGAAATTAAATAATGTAATGTCATGAAAATTACAAATTTCAATTCTCATAACGAAAATGATTTTTCAGAAGTGACTTCAACAGATGTTTGTTACATTTATCAAACCAATTAATTTTAAAATTTGTAGGGTATTTTCAAAATCTATTTGTTCAGCTTAAAATGAAAAATGTTTGGCGTAAATATACACGGTCTGATTATCATTACAAGTGCAACGAATTTCAAATAATTTGTAAGAAAACAATAACAACTCTTCATGATTATTTAACAGAAAATATAATCATATATTCCGACGTAATCCCATTTAACTATAACTTTATTACCCCGACATTGCAAAGTCGGACATATTTTCAGTCTCATCTGACTTTAAATGTCAGGATATTTCTGACATATAAAAGATATCACATTGACATGAGGTGAAAAGCATTCAATGCTGCATGACCTATCTTAATAGCCATGATCACAATCATTTGAACATCAATATAGAATTTATATTAAAATCATTTTAAGTTTTCTTGCATCTTTGAAATAGATGAAAATGTTTTGAAATTGTCCTTTGAAAAACGACAATTTATTTTCTTTCCTTGAATAAAATATCATTGACAAATGTAAGTTGCTAGTTTAACGATACGGTGGGAATCTTTACAAAATTAACAAATTAAACTAATAACAGAAGATTAGCAGAACTCACCCGTGTGAAACACCGGAGATTTTCCCCTGTTGTTTAAACGCGGACCTTGATGAAGACCCGAAAACTAATTAGAGGAAGATAGTTAATTAATATATATATGTATATGCAACTCGTCTAAACATCAACCCAACAATGTTAGATCTGTAAATTTGCTTTCGCAAATTTTTTGTTCTTCCCTCGCCGGGATTCGAACCCATGACGATCCGATGGATTAATATGTTGTAGGATCCTTTACTATCACGATATCACAGTAGCATGGTAGCATATATATACAACTCGTCTAAACATCAACCCAACAATGTTAGATCTGTAAAATTTGCTTTCGCAAATTTTTGGTTTTTCCCTCGACGGGATTCGAACCCATGCTACTGTTTAATAGTTTAAACATATTTTATTGTTCCAAAAAGAGACAAATGGATTAAACTTGTGTCTAATCCATTTGTCTCTTGGAACTTGTCGTTAAAACCCTATATGATTTCACAATATGGAAAAGGAGGCACCTTTAAACATGTTAAACCCGCCAAAGTCTGTTTGTGCCTGTCCCAAGTCAGTAGTTTGTAGTTTTGTGGTTGTCGAATTGTTCATGTCTGGTATACACGTTTTTGTTACCGTAAATTGACTTGTAATAAGCCAGGCTGTCAGTTTTTCCAATTTAATTGTTTTATGTTTTCCTGTCGTGCCTTAATCAGCCAACTCAACAGTCTGGTTTTTCGCATTGTTGAAGGCCATACGGTTGCCTATAATTGATAATATCTACTGCATTTAAAATTTGTGGGATTGGTGTCCCATTGAGAATCATAAAAAATCTCTTTATTTTAATATATTTCAAAATCATAAGTTTTTTAAACGCAGTTTGCCTGTAGCAACCAAACCAATGAAGCATAGAAACTCATCATAGATACCAGAAATAAACTTTTGTACTCCAGACGCGAATGTAGTCTACAAGAGACTCACCAGTAACGTTAACGCTCGAATACAAATAGTTAAAATGGCCAAATACGGTACAAAGATGAAGAGCATTGTCTACTCGAAATTCTTGAAAAAAATGCCAAATTAAGTTGATTATCTATAAATTGTTACATTTAGATACACTGTTAGAATCAGAATAAATTCTTGGGGTGATCAAACAGTTTATTAATGGCGATCTATGACTTATAATGGTTTCCTTTTACAAATTGTGACTCGAATTGAGAGTTGTCTCATTGACACTCATACCACATCTTCTTATATCTACTTTATATAGTATATTGAAACACAATGTCATGTGGCCTATACTATTTAATTTTTACATCATTTGTACTTTAATGAGCAACATGACTGCTGCCAAACGTGTACATGTAGCTGGATCCGTGTTTAGGACCTGAGGACCTGGTTTTGAGAAATATTCATTACTATTTGAGTGGATGCGCCTACCTAAAAAAAAGCAATCACCACAAAAGCAATCTAAAGATGATCATAAGACATGAAATATCCTTCTTTTCCTATAACTTTGCTAGTGGGAGCAATTATTAAGTTATATAATTGACATCAATAGTATTTGTTCGTGATTCTTTTACAGATAGTTTTATGAATATTACATCATAACCTTATTCTATCACAATGTTTTAGGTCAATAATCGCGTCAGTCTCAACTGAATTTAATGATCACGATTTCCCGGACATTTAAATAGATGCTTTTGTAACATAATTCAAAAATACAAAACCATAACTCGTTTAAAGCCGTCTTGCTCATCCTACTTGCTCTACGAACTTTTAATAAATAGACACAGTTTCTAGCAGTCATTATACTCACACAATATTCATGGGTCCCGTTCTTTTTTCTTTTTTTTGAAATCATGAATAAATCAAACAATTCCGAGCAGGTTGACATTGCAGCATCCAAATCATTATAAAAAGAAAGATGTTTTCGTTCGAGTATAGAATCCGACAAAAGATTGTTTTCGTTCGAGTACAGAATACTACAGAAACCCATTGAGAACATGTGTCAAATATCATTTGAATTCAACATCATGAATGTTAAAAATCGTGATTGCGGATTAAAACTGTTATCACAGATTGCTTTAATTGATTACTGAAAAGATTATTTTTTTTATGACAAATCTGCAGAACTAATAATGTATAGGAGGATCGAGCGAAAATACATACCAACCCATATCATAAGCAGTTTCATATAAGTTTACGTAATACTTAACTTTTCTGTGCCTAAATGTACATATGATCCGTATGGATACAGTTATTTCCAAAACTGAAAATATTACTATTCATCATGGATAAAATTCATCCCATAACAAACCTGAAGAAAATATATGTAATCACTTATTTAGACCATGAAATTTAGGTATCGTTGATTTTCATAGAATATTCGTATTTGTTTTTGTGGTAACATTTTCTTAGATTCGTGAAACAAATGTTAACCTATTAAAATATGTTAATATTATTTTATTTTTTTTTTCGTGATCACGAATTACAAAACTCTACTTATACTATAGAATCGTTATTTCGAAATATACAAGTGATATCGACTTAAATGATTTACGATAATGTTTCGAAAATTAGTGATTTCGAGTTCAATTAATGAGTTTGGGAGATTCTAAATCGGCTTCCGTATTTTTGGGAGTTTCTTGAATTCATAAAATTTATCAAATCTATAGATATTGTGACCTGTGACCTTAAATATATATAAGAGAACTAAAGACAAGATCGAACTTCTTGGCTTTCGAATACTCCGCTTTGGGTGTTACTGGTAAGGTCAATCCAGAAAAGCGCTCCTGAAGTATGGAAATTTTAAATCTTATATCGACAACAATAACTCAACTATCCTAGATTCAGACATTCCAATATTACATCTCAAACTATAACAGTATGACATTTTTTTCACAATTGTTATTTTTCACTTTTATAGGACGGTGATGTTCCTTTGGCACCATCTTTTGAGGTTTATATATCCCCTCTCGTGTCTGTAGTGACGTTTAGTAATTTAATAAGCACAATATAAAATTGTAGTACTGAAAAATATTTAGTGAGGAATTTCGTTTACACAAATTACTTAAAATCTAAGTAAATTTTGTAATAGATACAAAAGACTTAATCTGAAAGTTTGGCTTTGTCAGCAGAAAACTTATTTCAAACGGAATAGCACATCCGAAATTTTACTGTGATGTTTTAAACCGAGCCCAGGAATTTAGATACGATCCGGTTAACTTACCAGTCCTTTAAATAAACTTATTCTAACAGAATATTTGTTCAACACTATAATTAGATCTTTAAATATTGTTTTTATAGGTATTAATATTGATATTGTTATCAGTTAATTATACTCATACTAAATATTACACATATGTACTCTCACGGTACTACAATCTGTCTATACCTACAGTTTGGCATTACACAATGTCATGTTTTCCATTGACTGTTAATGATGACTTCACACTAGATCAATTGGAGGTTGGATGTTGACTGATTGATATTTTAGACTTACATTAATTGTTTTGTACTCTTAGATCTGTTTTAGTGTCGTTTTGTTTTTGGGATGTATAAGAACCCCTCCACGGTCACTTTGTTTTGTTTGTTTGATTTATTTATATTGGTATAAACCCAATGGGTTAAGCCTTTTTCATCTGATTTTTATAGTTTGTTCTTATGTTGTACTGGTATACCACTGGTCCAGGTCAGCGAGAGGGTTGAGCGCCCACAAACTTATTCAAACCCGCCATATTTGTGTGACTGTGCCTAGTCTGGAGCCTGTAATTCAGTGGTTTTCGTTGGTTCGTGTCTGTCGGGGCCTTTTATAGCCGACCATACGGTATGTGATTTTTTTCATTGTTGAAGGCCATACAGTTGCCTATAATTGATAACATTCACTTAATTTGAACTTTCCTATTGGCAATCATACAACATCTCATTATGTGTATATGGTACTAGTATATCATTCAAAGACGAACTCCCATTGCTTTATGCGGTTCTGATAGTCCACTTAGTTATCCCTTTTCTAAATACAAGGTAAATGTCAAACGTATCATTGAGAACTTTAACAGCAAATCATGCAAGTGTGTGTGTCTTTTCAAAAGTATTCAGCTGTACCATGTTACAATTTTGACGGTTATATACACATTTTTAAGTTTAAAAGGAGAACCGAAAGACATAGGACAGATGAATGTTGAAAGAGTGTTGAGGATAGCCTGCAATATATATAAACATTTATACCATGACTCACTAAATACACTGAAATTCATTTAAAACTTAAACGGATAATTTGAAGATTTGAAAATCGGTGAATTACTGTTGCCTTTTCAATTTTACCAAAAATAGGAGTTGTGCATTATCTTTCTATTAATTTTGGCTTAATAAAATAGGCAAAGATACAAAAGGCACATCTAAAACTCGAGAGAAACTGATATCTTTTTTGCAGAAAACGAAGGACGACACAGAGACAAAGGAGTTCACATAAAACTGCTGGGGTGATCTCACGTTCTCCGAAGGGTAAGCAGATCCAGGCCAACTAGTGGCATCCGTCGTGTTGCTCACAGTAAGTTCAAATTCGATGACGAGTCTTATTTTGTTTATGTCACAATTGAGATTAAGGAACTGTAAAAAATGTTCAAACTCATGTAGCAAAGTTAAAAGTTGATATTTATTGATAATCTACGACCATATAAAATAAATGAAAGTGTATTTGACACATAAGTGATAATCCATCTAGTGTTTAATTACAATTTTGTTAAGATAGAAAACGTTCTATGTTTTATTCCGAAATTGAGCCGGTATAAACATAGAGTAAACCAAAATAATTTAATAAAACCAATAATGTGAGTTGATAATCTTATTTGTAGTCCATTCGTTTGATGTGTTTTGTCATTTGATTCGCCATGTGATAAGTGACTTTCCGATTACAATTTTCTCGGAGTTCAGTTTTTTTGTGATTTTACTTCTTTTTTATTAGATGGGAGTTGGATGGGTTTGGGAGAAAGCAAATAACGTCATTCTTAACTGAAAACAAATGATCGTTACAGGTAACTGAAATATTATGTATTACTTTTATATTAATTCCCGGTCATATTATTTGATGAATAGAATTCATTGTTTTTTTTAATCCATACTATGACAATGAAGACCAAAACACCATGTTAAAGAGAGGCGAAAGAAACCAAAGAGACAATTAAATTCATAGTTGAATATAAACCGATAACGTCATGCCAAACAAAGAAAAGAAAAACTACAAACAAGAATACACAAAACACCACATGTAGCTTTGAAGTTCTTTCTACACATATGAATGTATTTCTTGACAAAGGTTAGTTATATCATAATTTGTTATTCTAATATTGTAGTATTACCGAAAAAGCAAAACCTGACGTACAGAACAAGAATGTTGGTATTTCCAATACAATTATTTTTCTCAGTCAATGTTTCTTTAATCTTCAGAGAGGCCAATATTAAGGATTTCAGTCGAATTAAGTTCATTTATTCAAAATCATTCATCAGATAAAATGACATATAGATAGCAGATAAATGACAGTAAAATTAATAAGAAGGGAATGAATGCTTCAATACCAATCTTTTGACCTTATTTGCGTATGATCAAATTTCTACAATTTGACAAATGTAACACATATTATCTGAACTTGCAGACGAAACTGTTTTCTGTTATTTGTGTTATCACTTACATTTAAGACAATTTTTGATGCTCTTGAAATTTTCAAACATTGTCTCCCTCAATTGCTGACCCATTGATAAGTAAGTAATGAAATTACAAGAGAATCCAATGAGAACGCTCAACATTTCATATGGAAACAGTAAATTAAAGGCATTGAACACTATATCTATGTTTTCAAATAAAATTGAGAAAGGAAATGGTGAATATGTCAAAGCGACAACCACCCGACCATAGAGCAAACAACAGCCGAAGGCAACCAATGGGTCTTCAATGTAGCGAGAATTCCCGCACCCGTAGGTGTCCTTCAGCTGGCCCCTAAAATATGCATAATAGTACAGTGATAATGGACGTCATACTAAACTCCGAATTATACACAAGAAACGAAAATTTAAAATCATACAAGACTAACAAAGGCCAGAGGCTCCTGACTTGGGACAGGCGCAAAATTGCGGCGGGGTTAAACATGTTTATGAGATCTCAACCCTCCCCCTATACCTCTAGCCAATGTAGAAAAGTAAAAGAATAACAATACGCACATTAAAATTCAGTTCAAGAGAAGTCCGAGTCTGATGTCAAAAGATGTAACAAAAGAAAATAAATAAAATGACAATAATACATAAATAACAACAGACTACTAGCAGTTAACTGACATGCCAGCTCCAGACCTCAATTAAACTGATTGAAAGATTATGTCTTCATCATATGAATATCAGGTACAATCCCTCCCGTTAGGGGTTTAGTATCATACTATCATAAAATATATGAGAAGAACATAACCCGTGTCATGCCAACAACTGTTTTTTTAGAAATAAATGTGTTTAGTTCCGATGCAAAGACCCTATCAGTGAATCAATGTTAAAGCCAAAATATGCAATCTTTAATGACCTGACAACAGTATCGTAACTATATCCCCTTTTAATAAGTCTATTTAAAGGTTTTGTTAGTTTCTGAGGAGAATACTGACATTTTTGTGCTTTATAAAGAATATTTCCATAAAATTTTGGATGTGAAATACCTGAACGTATAAGATGTCTGCATGTTGAGTTATATTTACGAATTATTTCCTTATACCGGTGATAAAATTTAGTAAATGTTTTGACCAGTTTGTGATATCGAAAACCCTGGTGTAATAATTTTTCAGTAATACATAAATTTCTCTCGCTAAAATCTAATACATTGTTACATACACGAGCGAATCGTACAAGTTGAGATATATAAACACCATAAGATGGTGACAAGGGAACGTCACCATCTAAAAATGGATAATTAACAATAGGAAATGAAAAATCATCTCTTTTATCATAAATTTTTGTATTAAGCTTCCCGTTTATGATATAGATATCAAGATCGAGGAAAGGGCAGTGGTCATTGTTATCCTTAGCTTTATTTAAAGTAAGTTCTACAGGATAAATTTCTTTAGTATACATACTGAAGTCGTCATTATTTAGAGCCAATATATCATCCAAATATCTAAAAGTATTGTTAAATTTTTGTATCAAATGTTGTTTTGATGGGTCTTTGCTAATTTTAGTCATAAATTGTAACTCATAACAATACAAAAACAGGTCCGCAATAAGTGGTGCACAGTTAGTCCCCATTGGAATTCCAATAACTTGACGATATACGGAATCTCCAAAGCGAACAAAAATGTTATCAAGTAAAAATTCAAGTGCATAAATAGTATCAAAGCATGTCCAATTGACATAGTTCTTTTGTTTATTGCTACTAAAAAATGATCTAAAAGAGTTTGAACATATGTACTCGCATTCCGACTTTTTAAATGCCCAGTTAATTAGGGATGTGAATTTTTTCTTAATAAGAATATGAGGCAAAGTGGTATATAGGGTAGAAAAATCAAAACTTTGAACAGATTCAAAATCACCAATATATGCATGCAATTTATCAAGTACTTCCAACGAGTTTTTGACACTCCAAAAGTAATTAATTCCACTATTTTCAAAGGCCTTATTTGAACAATTTATTATCAGGTTTTTTATTGTACCAAGTGTACTAGTAAGTAAAACAGACAATTTAGTAGTTGAACAATGGCTGGAAGATGAAATAAATCTATATTTGTAAGGTTTTTTGTGCAGCTTCGGAAGCCAGTACATAGTTGGGACTTTCATTGTGTTTGGTTCTGCTTGTAAAGAAGTAGCTAAAAGTTTATGTTTGTTACAGATGTCGTTTTCTGAAAATGAAGTCAGTTGGAATGTTGGTGAATTCGTGATTTCCTTTTGCAGAACCTCTATATAAAATTTACGTCAAACAATAATGATATTATTAGCAGCTTTATCAGCCGGGACAAAAACAAATTCCTTGGCTAGTTCTGTTAGTTTATTTTTGATACGCGAAATAGGGTTTTTATAGTTTTTGTTGAGGGTAAAATGTTCTTTAAAATGTTGTATTCGAATATCAACTATCTTCATTACTGAATTAAAAAAAGAGTCCAAAGATTTTTTGTCAGCTTTTTCCCGTTTTACCCATTTCAAACAGTAGGCGCGGAGTGAGTCGTTGATGATATTACGACACTCATTCCAGTTAATAGTTGACGGGGGACGATATTTAGGTCCTTTACTGAGGAATGATTTTAACTCTCGGTCGCGAACGATGTTAAGGTCTCCTGTTATAACATGGGAAATTGGTCCATAGGTGTATTCTGAATTACTGCAATTACACGACATAGGTGTATTTTCAGTGATATTTACATCTTTATACAATTGGCTATAATTAAACACATATTTTCGGGTAGATTTCTTGTAAATATAACAAATGAGAGGGAGTTCAGTATTATCAAAATATCCAGGAATTTGGTCTTTAACAGAATGGTCGTTAAAAATACCGGCAATATTTACAAAATCAAAACCTTTATTGACATACTTTATTTTAATAAAATGTTTTTTATGATCTTCAGGGCGATCAATTTTTGGAAACAGTTTAGAATAACAATATGCCATTATAATTTGGACAATTTCATACTTAGGACTGTAATATGAAATTGTGTTGCAATCCTCTAAAATTTTATTTAATTTATTTATAGGTAAAGAACAAAGCTTGGTTAACAGATAATGTCTGCCGTTGTTTTTTGAAATGGAAATTAGGTCCGAAATATTTGTATGGTTGGTCCGAAATTTTCTTTGATTGCGATTTTTTCTGCGTCCATGAGAACGATTTTTACGAACAGTTTTAGAAACTATGTCCAAAATGTTAACAGAATCGGTTCTTGATATATTGCCAATTCCCATGATATTATCATTAAGACCGAGAGGGTAGACTGTCTGTAATTTTTTAATCCAATTTAATTCATTTATTTTTCGTGATCGTACAAACTTGGAATGAGATTCACCAGGCTGCTTATTTATTACTTCTAAAGGTTGAACTGTTAAATATTTAATAGGATGACTGTGCTTCTTAAGATGTTGATAAATGATACTTTTGAATTTATTGGGTCTTTTAAAACGATACAGGTGTTCTTGCGTGCGTTTAGATAAATATCGCCCAGTTTCACCTACGTACTGAATACCGCATCCCGGTTTGTTTCATGTGAGTAAATAAATAATACTGTTTGTTTTTCAAGTAATATCAGTTTCAAAATTTAGAGAAAATGTGCGACCATTAAATGTGGACCTTACTGTATTGTTGGTGGAAAGACGGGGACACGTAAGTCATTTTTTGGCATGACACTTATCGATAGAAGGGTAACCACGATTTTTATTGTTAAAAACGTTAGCTATTGTAGTATTTTTAGATAAGCGATTCTGAAGATTGAGACGTGTAGATACCCTTTGAACGAGTTTAGTATTTAATATTTTTCCATTTCTAAGCTTCATATTTGTTTTTTGGTATGTAGATTTATTACAAAGGAGCAAAGACTGGCGTCCAGAATATGAACCATCACACAGTAGATTAAATTGTGTAAAAATGATAAAACTGTTCGGCTCAAGACGTCAAATGCTTATTGTCATAAGTTACCCGACAAATTTAACAAAAGATAGGGTATATCAAGGTAGCGAATGACGTCTGACTAAATAGATGAATGGGGCTGAATATTAAAATACTACTTTTTGATAGATATTCCTAAAGTAATGAACATAGAGAAGTTCTCGCTCGGACACACACTCCATAATCTAGTATAATATAAGAGCATAAACCTTAAGCACGGGGAGGCACTCTCTACTGTCTCCACACGGCACTAAAGTATTCATAGTCAAAACCAAAACTAAAGGTTAAAATTGTTATAACTTCTGATAAAATGCATATAGCACAGATAAGAACAATTATGAACGCTGATCTACGATTTCGTCTTTGTATTTCTTGACTCTCAACCCATTTAAGATTTTTCCTTAAAAGCGTTAGTTTGCACGCAATGTAGAATGAACATACAGTCATAACGATAAAAGCAAAAATGTATGATACAAACATAATAAGATATGTGTAGTTTATGATTTCTAAAAAATCATCACGTGATTCATCTAAGCACAATATACCATCCATATTTGAAGACAAAGGTACATCAGCAATGATCAATGGTAACTTCAAAACTAATGCAAATACAAACATTGCAATAGAGATGCACCAGCTGGTCTTATTTGTTAGGTATATTTTACTCCATATTGGAAACATCAATGATAAAACTTTTTGGATACACAATGCTGCAGTATTATAAATTGATGTCATGTGTAAGATATGACCAAAATCTAAACTTCCCTTGCTTAACACGTGGGTTAAATATTCATAGCTATCCCATTGCCATGAATTATAATAAGGAAAGAAACTTATCTGACGACCATAAAATAAATGGGCTATTGTCCTAGATGTACTTGAAAAAACTGCAGTAAGCATGTCTGTCAAAGCAATTGCAGATAACATAATTATCATCGGAGATCGGTTTTTCTTCTGAAGAAAGATTCTCAAAACAAAAGTATTTACGACAACTATTATAGCTGAAAGTACAGAGGCCGCATACTTCACTGCCTTTAGTGCAATTAGAATATACCCAATTTCGTACTGTTCCCCAAAGCATGCAATACGGAAATCTAAACATTTGTGTTTCCGATAAAATTCATTTATATTTGATGGACTTACAAGGAAGTTGCCATATTCTACATCGAATAAGCCGTATAAACCAACAAAGTCAATGAAATTGTCTAAACATGCATCATCTTCAAAACTAAACATTATCTTTGCTTCCTTTCGTGATGCCACACCCGTTTTTGACAGGCTCTTATCTTGGTACATATCAACTTGGAAAATAGTTTGGTTGTTTAATGCAATCCATCTCATACAATCTGTAACGTTCTTCAGAAAGTAACGTATGTCCTCGTTAGTTATACGGTTATTTCCATGAATGGATACAAACTGTCTGAAGTCTTCAACACATTGTTTGTTGATAAATGTTATATCAATGTCGTCAAAGAATGGAATGATGTCGGTGTCAACAAATGTGATGTTGTGTGTAGCATTTACACCATAGAATAATTTGGAGATGTGTAAATTAGTCTGACATTTCCTATTTCCCAAAATGTCATATATATTTGTGAAATCTATGTCTATACCGGAACAATTCCTGTCAATGGTATTAACTATATACACATCATTCGTATGGTGAAGGACAAACTCTAGTCCAGTGTTTCCGAGGGGATGTATGGTTATATCTTCTGCATATACTGTGACTTCGCCAATATGTTCCACAGGAAAAGAAACGATTTCAGGAGAAGAAAGGTTCACTGATTCGGCTATAGACAAAAAACTCAACATACAAATTATTCGATAACACATGACTGATCTTTTGTGCAACTTATTTTGTGCAACATTCCAACCAATATATATATATACCAGTTCATTAGAAATGACAAGTGTCTAGGGTTTTGAATGACATCATTTTAAAGCTATCAAACACAATTTATAACAGAATTGAGAATACTTAAATTTGACATACAATATGCATAAGTGATTTGAAACATATATTGTATATATTTGATGAGTTTTAATATCTTTAAAATGATTGCCTTTGCATGCACGGTTACGTGATAAAATCAGCAATTACTAAAGTCGTTTAATTGTTTTCTTTCTACTGTGAGTTTCACTTCCTCTTTCAAAAATATAAATTGTAAACTGTTTAGATCTTCAGTAGAAGCTGATACGTATTTTAACATTTAAGTCTACGAGTATACGTCAATAGCTAGCTGCTTTCTTTAACTTTTATTAATCTTTTTGCAATTAATTTGTAGTAATATCTAATTATTCTCTATTCTGCAAACCCTATTTAGACTTTCTTACAGGGTATCAGACTTTTTAATCAGAAGATGCTGATGAATTATTTTTTTTTAAGTTTGATTTTTTTTATGGTATTTGCATAGTAGACAACATGTGATTGTGGACTTTCCGATTTGATTTTCCTCTGAGTTTGGTATCTTTGTGATTTTACTTTTCACTCTTCAGAGAATACATGCTAAAGGATAAAAATGTGAACGCCAGACACGCATTAAGCATGTTTAGTGTATAAATAAAGTCATTGGTGGTATTCATAAAGCCAAATAAAATAAGACGAATCGCATTCAGGGGGTAACTATCCCGAAAGGTGTTGCCAAATACAGCTAAATTGATCTATTCTTTGGATTACAAAAATGATATTTAGCCCAATTGAAGGCTTTGTAGACAGTTTGAATATCAATATGACAATATCTATGATAATTCGTGTTGTCACAAAAGTCCTGACCAAAGGACATTATTAAGTCAATTTATTTCAATAGTGAACGTTTAATTGCGACTGCCATACAAGTAAGAGTTTTCGCTACCTTTATAACCAATTTTAATCCACCGTTTTCTACATAAGAAGTTGCATGTACCAATTCAGGAGTGTTACAAATATTATTCATTCTTTTCATGTGTTTGAGCTATAAATACAAACACGTCACAAAAGTTGCTAAAGCTCTGATTCCTTTCACGGATTTGGCTATACTTTTTGGATCTTTTGGATTATAGCTGTTCATCTTTTATATAAGCTTTGGATTTCAAATATTTTGGCCACGGGCATCACTGAAGAGACATGTATTGTCGAAATGCATCTGGTGCAAGAATATTGGTACCGTTAATTTTATTACTAATGATTATACATAATCCCTTATTCTACTAATTCCCTGTAACACACACATATATATACAATAATTGGACATACTACAAAATAATGGTAAAATAAAAAAAAGATTAATAAAATTTAAAGCAAGCTATTGACGTTTACTTGTGGACTTGAATGAAACATCATGTTAAACACGTATTATAATGCAACGTTTGGATAATTTAAAATTAGGGAACGATGGGTAGGGTCAGAAATTTTATCTGTCCTCGGATCCCTAAAGATACAAGTCGGTATATTATGAATTCACTCACATTTAGATAAATATAATAATTTATCAATTTTATGACACTTTTTTTTTGTAATGATTTCTTATACTTCCAATAACCTAAAAAAAAGTAGCAAAGTTAAGAAACAAGACTGTCTAACTATTCTTCGGTAAATACTTTATATCAAATAAGGAATATGACAATTGTTTTCCAGTCGAAATTTAGTCGGGAGTTTAGTTTTGTCAGGTTTTCTAGACCTCGACCTTTTTACTTTGAAATTCAGGATTTTAAAAATACTTTTTTATTGGGTTGTAACTGAAAATAGGGACTTTGGGACCTATTGATATTAAGAAGTGTTTAAATATTTAAATTTAATAACTAAAAGTAGAAAACATTTGTTCGTGAATTACATTTTTTCAAATAAGTCATAATGTTTTGCAAGATCGTGGTCGTGATTTGTCACACACATTACTGTCAATCAAATTAAGTTCGCGAAATTACAGCTCAGCCCTTTCCAGCTGACTTTGAAGCGATTTTCCCCCTCGCTTTTTAAATTTTCTCGATATATTTATATGTACATGATGTAAGTGGTACAAAATTTTATATATTCGCGACGATTTGAGTTTGCGTTTTTTTTTTATTTGCGAAAGTCGCAAAACTAAAATGCTCGCAATCATTCATTTTGCTTCGTGGAAACAAACTATTATTTTGCTTAGCTTCTGTATCAAGGTTTCTAACGATTCCAGCTGTTTTCTCTCTCATGTCTGTTTATACCTTAAGTTATTACATGATACATTATATATGTATTTTACCTTGTATACCATATTCAATTCATCTTCATCTCTGTATGCATAATCCTTTGCATCACTGTTTTATTATACAGATTTAAAATAACACAACAGGGCGTGAAATGTATTCGACAATAATATTAGCTTCGACAACGAATCATGACCGAGGTTTAAATGAAGTGACATACAATTTGACCTTCGCTATTTCTTAAAAGGTATATGATTTACTGTTGGTTGTCAGTTGTTTTATGTTTTACGCTTTTTTCTTTACTGAAATTGATACAATGAATTGGTTTTGACGTCAGAATGATGTTAAATATTACATCATCATTCTAAGTATAGATTGAATAACATGAAGCTCTAGAGTGCAAGATAATTATATATTTGGGTTGCCTTTGATTTAATGCAAGAAACAGGAGAAATTTGAGGTGTCTTCTAAAATATATGTTTCTGTAGATTGTACATAAGCTCATCATAGATATCGGGATTGAAATTTTATATTAACGCCAGACGCGCGTTTCGTCTACAACAGACTCTTCAGTGACGCTAGAATAAAAAAAAGTTGAAAGGCCAAATAGAGTACGAAGTTTAAAGAGCATTGAGAACCACAAATTCCTAAAAATTTGGCCAAATACATTTAAGATAATCTATTACTGAGGTAGAAAAGCCTTTAAGTTAGTATTTCAAAAAATCAAAATTTTGTTAACAGTTGATTTATGATTATGAAAATTTCAATGATAACTCAAGTCAACACAGAAGTGCTGACTACTGGGCTGGTGATACCCTTGGGGAAATATATCTCAACCGACAATAGCATCTATATGTTTTCCCTTATAATAGATAATGCATTTTCAGAATAATAATTTACAAGGCTTTTAACATTTGTTTCATTGTCTCAAAGATTGTATCTGACAAATATGATGTAACTGTCAGAAATTAACCAAATCGTTGTTGAAGTCCGTACGGTGACCTATAGTTGTTAATTTATGTGTCAATTTTTGTATTTTGTTGAGAGTTGTCATACCACATCTTCTTTTGTATATATGCATGCAAAAAAAAATAATAGCGAATTATCTGACACACTTCTTTTCTTAATTTCTGAGTATTGAAAGTTCGTTAAATAAAGATTGGGTTCGTTAATTGAAACACCCATAAACACATGCATTCAGGGCAGCAACGTTTAACGTTATGATGATGCAGTAAAATCAAATCTTATATCAGAAAGGTTCCAAACAGTATAGTGCATTATTTCACCCAGTCGTATAATCATATCAATCTGGAGCTCATCTGTATTGTTTGGAACGTTTGTGTTACTCCATCCTTAGTTTTCTCAGAAGTATTATGTGGACAATATTTTGTCATTTCGTCTTTTATTTTTTGTCACGTTGATGCCTGGTTTCAGCGACAAGATAGTAGTTGTTTATGTTGTTTATGATGAAGCTTTTTGAATTCTGCTATGAAGCATCACAAGCCAATATAAAAATGTAGGAGAGCTTGATTTCATATCAACAGATTAAGCATTTTTAGCTTCTTTACATTAATTATGAGATTTTTTGTCAAATCGAGATTGAAAGGGGATATGACAAAAAGTATGGCCACATATTGTGCAGGATCTGCTTACCCTTCCGGAGCACCTAATATCACCCCTAGTTTTTGGTTTGGTTCGTGTTGCTAAGTGTTTAGTTTTTTCAATGTTGTGCCTATTGTACTATTAATTGTCTGTGTATCTTTTTTTCATTTTTAGACATAGCGTTGACATTTTATTTTCGATCTATGAGTTTGACTGTCCCTCTGGTATCTTTCGCCCCTATTTTAGATCTCACCACATCCATGATTCATCTGGATTTTTAAATAACCTAATATCGTAAGTTGATGAATTATGTTATGTTTCCCTTTTAAATTGTTTGGATTTCTAGATTTAATTCTAGATCGTTGATGGTTGTCGTAAAATTAATTCGCAGCGTATGTTAAGGATGTTCGCTTGTCATGTTTTTGAATTTTTGTCATGTTACGGAATCCTCTGGTTTTGAATGCATTAAAAACGTTTGCCCATTGACCCCCATTTTTCTTTTTGTAAATCTTGTACATGTATAATTATAAGCAATCTGTAAAAGTTTTATAAAATCTTAGATATTTTTTAATAGTTTTGGAGACCTTAAACTTGTCAATGATAAAGCTATGAAAAATCAAGAAAGATCAATTTCCCGCCAAAATTTTAATAGCTAATATCACGAAAACTAGCACATTGACCTATATATATATTTTTTGCTAATTTGGTTCCTCCAATATCGCCTATCAATGTATTCTAGTGTTATGAAAAGCTTGTTATTTTGATACTGAGTAGCGAACCACCTTAACATTGAATGACTTATTAGATCATTCCATATTGTATCGACACCATGCTATTGTATAGAACTGGTTGTAACCGTGAAGATGTCTACTTATGTCGCCAGTTCCATTGACAGCAGGTACGTAACATTATCTTAAATTATAAAAGTTGTTTTGTCAATTGAATTAGAAAATTGCAATTTTAACCAAGTTTAATTTTTCCTCTTTCTATTCTTTCTTTTTTCTCTTTTCGGTCCAGTTAACATAATAATGAAAAAATGTTAAAATCCAATCACTTATTTGATCACATGCTTATTTATCACATTTTAACAATAAACTTTTGTACTTGTATTTATATGACAAATATTTTCAATTAAGGTGTTTTATGTTTTAATATAGACATCCATCTATCAGGGATGTTCGGGTCATTATATGTTAGCTTTAACAACCACAACGTGACTACAAGGTTATATGTTTGGCAGCACACGAGGATCATAGACGATTGAGTACATTGTTCTTTTGTAAATATATCATTTGCTATCATTTTTAATATTATTGTTGTTATTGTCTGTAACAAATTTGTTTTGTGTTTTGTAGATATCAAATTTGCTGTTATTTTTAATATTACAGCGTTTATTGTCCTATGATTGTGATGAGAACTTGAGGTAAATAAATTTGAGGCTTTCAGAAAAACAGAAATTGAAAAATAATTTTTCTATATCGAATAGCAAAGGATGTGGAGTCTCCATTCATGACACAAAATCAGTGCATGCACAGCAAATACAAACACACATTAAATCAAAGGAACAACGATCTATTACTGTTCTCCATCTCAAAGTCACAATAAGGCCTTTAACACGAAGCAAAAATAAAGTTATTATATCAAATTCATCGTGTTATTTAAGCAACATATATATTACTACTAGTCAGTCTGTCATTCAAACCAACGAGGATTTTTTTTCTATTATTCATTGAAATCAATCAGTTTCATTTCCATTTGATTTTTAAAAACAATTACTGTAAAAATACTTAATACTTGACATGCTAACCATTCATAAACAAAATTAAGAAAACATTAAATACCTGTCAATGTAACATAACAATGGTTTTTAACTATTCTAAAAAGCTACCTCATAATGTTTTATCGTTTAGTTGAAATTTGGATACATAAACACAAACCGGCTATCATGATTATATACAAAATATTTGATCCTTTTGAAGGACTTGTTTTTCAACTAACAATCGTCAGGCACATTTCCCTGAGAAGTAATTATGTCCATCTTCTTGCCGACTTAATCCTTTATTCATATGGGCCGGACTTGATACAGGAACCTATTAGGAAGAATGACATAAGTTTGCAGTTTCCCTTAATTTTGATATGTAGATGATGTTCTCTCACTTAACTATTGAAAATTTAATAACTATGTTGAACTCATCTATTCAATTGAAATTTAGAAAAACGATACAAAAAATTGAACACAACATGTTTTATATTTGCTTAGCTCCAACGCGCTTTTCTGGATTTACCTTCATCGGGAACACTCAAAGCCAAACACTGGAAATCCGAAGATGTATAAGTATCAAAACCGTTGAGGAACTATATGTCAAAAATACCAAAAATAAATAGCCAAATTCATTTAAAGCCAACTTTGTATAAGAGTAAACTCGAAAAGTTAGAGGTTGAAAATACTGAACAGTACCTTTCCGTAAACTGATGTTCATGATGAACTTATCTTTCATATGCATAAACCTGATTCCATTTCGGGATTTTTTTTTTTTTTTTTTTTTTTTGACCGTTTTACTGTATAAGCTAATCAACGTTTGTTATATGTTTTTGACTTTCACAAAATGTCTTGGCATCCAGCATAACTGCAAACATTTAAGACTTAAATTGTCGAAATGTGAATATGGTGCAGTTAAGTAAATACTTTTATATTTAATAATATTGATTTAATTTTTGTGCATGTCTGTGATTAATTTTCCTTATACCTTAGAATAATGTGGTATCTGTCAATATGTTTATGCCTCTCACTTTCTCATGTTTACGATTATACAAAAGAAATATCCTACTGCACATGTTACTTTGAGTCTTCCTGGGTCTTCATTTGGATCTTTCCAAAGTTGTGTTTGCGCTTTTTAAAGTATTTTCTTATTAGTTATGAAGCAATTAAGGACATTTAAGTTCTTAAACTGTAATATTCTGCAAATAATAACTCCGTTTCCAAGAAAAAAATCAGTTGCTATGGTGATAAAACTAAAGAAAGTCACACTCATTTTTCTATTTAATTTGGTAAAATAGTATCCAAACTTAATAGCTACAGTGCTAACTATGCTGTACACATTTGCACTTTCTACAAAAAAAACATTCGAGAACATTTAACAATTTTGCAAAAATGCACCATTCAGAAAATGTGAAAATCTGCATTTTTGGGCATTTTTTTTTTTTTTAATATACAAATTTTGTTGGCATGCAATTTTAACTAAAATGAAGCTAAAACCAATTTTTATCAATGTAATATGTGAAAACTAATGTAAAAAGTTTGATTCTATTCATATTCATGCTCTGATATTTTTTTAATTTTTACCTTCACTTGTTTTTTTTTTCATTTATGAAATTTAAACATCAATAAACTAATGCTGCCTTTAATTTAGTTTAAATAGAGTATGGTTGCGATGCAAAAGCGACGTTCAATAGAATACAGATACAGAAATTATCTCGGAACTTCGAAAACCTGAATAAAAAACCTGTAAGTATACCAATTCAGTCTTTCATGGCCTATTTTTCCATGCTTTAGCGTTTCATTTAACATCGAAAAATATTTTGATGTTGTACTCAATAATACCTTACTTATAAAATCATGCATGCCCCTTACGAAGATTTTTTTTGAAAATAATGACAATTAAATCTTTTTTTATGAAAGATATCAATTTCTTTGTTTTTATGATGTTTTGATTGAGTAAACAGTATGCTAAGATGTCTTTTATAAGTAATTTATTTCGTTTTTCAACTAATTTATGATTGTTTAAGAACAAAAGCTAGATGTATCATTTAACTACACATAGTTGTAGAATTTAAAAGCAGGCATGAGCGGATTAAAAAAAAAGATTGCAAAATGGCTTTGATTTATTCTTCTAAACGAATGAACATTATATGTTGCACACTTTTAACGTTGAATATAAAGGAAAAGATGAATGAACAATATATGTTGCACACTTTTAACGTTGAATATAAAGGAAAAGATGAATGAACATAGTTATGATTGATTGATTGATTGTTGGTGTTTAACGCCATAATAAAAAAAAAACTCCTTTTGGCAATTCCATGGTGGTAATTTTTATGAGGGGACGAAGCCGGAGTGCTCGGAGAAAACCAACGAACTTCGATAGGAAACAAACAATCATAGTCAAATGATATTGGAGTCGAGTGCACCCGCACGAGAGGATCTCAAACTCGTAACCTCAGTGTTGATTGGCTAGTGATAACAGTAGTAGAAAAATTTAGACCACTTGGCAACCGAAGCACCTCTTATAGCTATGAAATTAAAACAGAACTATTTTCCACACATATACTTACTTTCTAAAAAAATCTTTTATTCCGTTGAAACTCACAAGGAGTTGACTGTCTTAAAATGTATGACCCTTTTTTTCTGATACAGAAAAGCAATAGAAACATTGACAATCTCATTATATTGATAAAAAAAAACAGACAACAGAGGTTTCTCGAAAATTAAAATTCTAAAGTCATGAAAATAATATCCAAACAAGAGTAAATTAACTTGCAAAACGGTCAAACGTTTATTCAAAATTAAAAGTTGTATTTGCACAATTCTGAATTTTGTATCGGTTAAATGTTACTCTGCATAAAAATGTTGGTGTCTAATTATAAAGGTTATGGGTGAAATCTTGAAATAATTTGTTTTAATTGTTAAGAAACTAATCCTCATTTCAATAATAAATTGAAATATAACAGATGTTACAAAATTCGGTCATATTTACTTCATAATACTAACATCTGAATAACGTTTTTGCTGTAAAAGTAACCTTTACGTACTATGAAGGTAATAAATAACTAAAACAAAACCCAGCCTTTGAATAAGTACTTGTTCTGCCTAATGAGGTGTAATGACATATTCCTTCGCCATTTGTTATATGAATTTTAAGAATTATTTTCTATTTGACTACCGGCAGTTTTGTCTCCTTCGTTATGAGATCACTCAGGTGTGACCGTATATTTATAACTATACATAAATCACTATATAAGTAAAATATGAGAGGACGATTGGCCACAAATTAAGTCGAAAATATATATTGTGAATTGTTTAACAGGTCAAGGTATGTTTACATAATTGGTTGTTTGATCGTATAAATAGTGACTTTCTAAAAAGTTTTAAAAAATATTATTTGCCTAAAATTATCGATTTTTCGTTAACATTATTCTTCTTTTTATATTTTTTACACATGTTTTTATATAATGCAGATAACAAATCGAAGACCTAAATATAATGATTTTGGTCACTGCACGTAATGATAATGGTAACTGCAAGATTTTGGTGAAGAAATAAATTCCAAAATAAGTTCTTATTTCTCGACTTATTTAAATAAACTGTTTTTGCTGTCAAAAGCATGAAAATAATTTAAAAAATAACAAATCTTAATTTTAGTAGAATTTATGTCATTATTTTATGATACCATGAAAATATTCTCCCAAAGAGTATGTGGCGTACACAAAAGAAAACTGCAACATTTGAGCTCTAACAGGTTTTAGTCAAATACTTCACTTGTATTCCTGAAAATTGGAAAATAACAAGTCTTAATTTTTTTTTTAATTTTATAAATTACTCTTATAAGACTAAACTACAGATTATTGAACGCTTAGTTGAATAAAAAAAAAGGTTTGTTAGTATGAACAAACTCCTTATTGTGATTTATCAGTGGAATGCATAATATATAACTTCTTCGTTATGATATCTATTTATTCTGTCCTCTTGTACAAAAAAAGAGTACATTATAAGCAAGATTGCATTTGATGAACAGATTGTGTTGCAAAACCCAAATAGTTACTTTCTACATTAAACATATGTCCATGTTCATCGTAAAACTATTTTTGTAGAGAACTTGATAGTGTTATTATGTATGTTTACATGAATAATGTAATGAATTACGAGATCGATAGTACATTAAATCAATTTTATGTATATACATAAGCATAACAAGATATAGATGTCACTTTGATAATTTGCAGGGATAAAAATGTATGTATAGATATTTATTTTCGATTGACACACCGTTTTCGTTATTTTTTGTGGGGAAGGGGGGTAGTAGAGAAATGAAGAGGATTGAGACATTGTTGATAATACATATTTTTTATGTTCTTTTTTTTTTTAATCAAAAAATTGAATTATCCATTGTCCATTATTTATGATAATATTCACTCTGCATGATCAAACTTATCTAAGTTGTGATATCTATTACGATAAAAATTCTGGGGAGAGATATAGTTAATTTATATTTAGTGGCGTCTAATCTTTGCTGTAAAGGAAAATTGGGTCATATCAAACTTTATATAACAAAAAAAAACCAATAATTTTCATGAAAGTAACTTTTCTTGATCACGTGATCATGGGAAATTCGATGCTTTGGGATGGATTAGACAGAAGGCAAAATAAGTCCCAGTTTGATAGCAGTTCTTTTTGGACAACCTATTCATGTGGTGTCCGTGTTGTATTTGTGTCGTTTAATGATTCACATTCGTGGATTTTCTCGTGTTCGTAATATTTGTGGTGTGTGGGTATTTTCCTGTGGATTTTGCTTTTATGCACAATAAGTTCGATAGTTTCCTTCAATTGTTTTACATTTTGTATTTTTAATGAGTGTAAAATATCAATTATCCAACATTCTTACGAGTGACAAAACGGTAAATGAAATTAGTTTTGAAAAGCAACAAAAAAAAGTTTAGAAGCATTGTAAAACAGGGACAAAAGATACCAGAGGGACAGTCAAACTCATAAATCGAAAATAAACTGACAACGCCATGGCTAAAAATGAAAAAAAACAAACAAACAAACAAACGTACACACAACACAACACATAAAACTAAAGAATGAGCAACACGAACCCCACTAAAATCTAGGGGTGATCTCAGGTGCTACGGAAGGGTAAGAAGATCCTGCTCCACATGTGGCACCCGTCGTGTTGCTTATGTAATAAAAAATCCGGTAAATAGTCTAATTTTATAGGTCACATTATTTAGTTTTGTAAATATTTGAAGACAATTATACGTTGTTCTTAGTGTGTGTTGTTTCAAATTGTGCTTGCTTAACAATCAAAGCAGTTTCTTGATTTAAAACAAAGAAAAGTGTTTATTTGCAGTTATTGTTGTTGTTGTACAAAAATGTATTAGTATCGACATATTACTTGTGAAGGGTGAATGAAATGAGGTGATGTAAACAAAACGTTTGTTTATTGCTGCTGGACATTAATTTGCGTCTCATATCATTAACTTTATCCATAAGTGATACAAGTTATTTTACCATTAAAAATGGAATACCATACAAATAAATCATTATGTTATTTAACTACGAAAATGTATGTACAAAACATTATACAATTATTTAAATGTAAACGGAAATGTTGCTGTAATACAGTTTAACAGAAAAACAACGTAAACTGTTTGAAACAAGGACTGTTAGTATTCAGTGATGATGTATGGAGAAATTTTTTTGATATTTGCTGTTGAAAATATGCAAATCAATTAGTAATACAAATGACTGGTTAACGTTAAATGCTAAAACAAATCCACCAAAAATGGTCATGTTAAAAAAAAAGAGAAGAAAATAAGTAAAAAAATATTACATTGGAAAATGATTTAAACCAAACAAGAATTACGAATATCACAGGGGTTCATGCGTTCTAATATACATTAATTTATATAAAATCATGGTATCGTTAAAAAAACATTGTATTTCGAATTTTACCTCATCGATAAGATTATTTTAAGGTAGTTCAGGTGCATACCGCCATCTTGATTGTACAATCACAGTAAATAATCGGTCTGCAAATTTGGAGACAGATATGCAATTTATTGCTGACACTGTTTATTTATATAAAGTGAACATAAATATTCATTGCATTATCAAAAATGTATTAAAATATACCAAATATACTATAAAACCTATCTTCTCATATTTTATTTCAAAATTCTCTCTCATAGATTTCTTTTTATGCAGATTTTTTTTTGTTCATGAACAATATAAGCAAATTTGGGCAATTTTGAACAAGTCGTACCTTGTAAAAAAAAAGCGCGGTGACCCATACTTTTTAGAAAGCATGATACAATTTTCATTTTGGCAAAGTATAAGAAAATTCTATCATTTTTTTTCTATACCCCTGAACTACCATAGAAAGCTTAAGGTAGCACTCCACAGTTAGGTGTGTAGTTTCGCATTTTGGCCCCTGTGGATTTTTTAAATATGAGAGCTAGTGTGCAATAAAATTCATTTTTGGATAGCTGAGTATTAAAATAGCCTTTGTATTGGGTTTATATGAACATCATGATTATGTAATGTATGTAATATAGGCTGTTTTCTGTATGACAGTCCGTATCTGCATGTCCCTACCATACATTGGTCCGGCAATTATTGCAATGTTTTTTTCCAACTTTTTATCGCACGAACTTTGTGATTGGATTTTACGAAAAAATGAGGCGAAAGACACCCATTTTCTATTTGATCATTAGGAAGATTTATGAAAACAGTTTCTAAAAAGGTATCACTCAAAGGCATTGAAATTCTAGTTTGATCAAAATTTTGGGGGGGTATGTGACATGTCCACCCCCCCTTTTTGCAATATTTTATGGTAAATAAATGCAGAATGTTGCCATGGATACACATACAAGGAATTAATTTTCACTCTTTTAACTTTTGAAAATCAAATCTATGAAATATACTGATTACATACATATGCACATGTACAACACAAACAGTTAGGTTAATGTATTAGAAATCCAGGAATAGGAGATGACAAAACATTTTGTGGCTCATTTTTAATTTTATTTTCTAACTGTGGAGTGCTACCTAAGAAAGAAATATGGTTTTTCATTTAACAGTCGTCTTGATGAAGCTTAGCTTGGCCAGGAACGGAGAACAATGTTTTCTTTCAAATATTGTTGAACCATTACTTAAAGGGTGATCTCAAGCTTTATTGATTGTGTCCATTTTCCCATTTTCACATTTTGACTTAGTCTAGATTCGAATGATAGGTGATGCATGTGTACCAGGAGATGTAACCCTGTCCTGTATTACTCCGGGTTTTTTTTTTTTTATTTCGAGCGATTCTTTCAAGGTTTCTCATTTATTTTAGTATTTGTAAACTACTGTTTCCTATAATTTTGTTCTTGGAATAGAGTATGCATATGAGTGGTGTAGCCTGAAAAGAAAAGTAAAGATTATTGCGGACCTGTTTTTGTATTGCTATGAGTTACAATTTATGACAAAAATCAGCAAAGACCCATCGAAACAACATCTCTTAAACAAATTTAATAATACTTTTAGATATTTGGATGACATTTTGGCTCTCAATAATGACGACTTCAGTATGTATACTAAAGAAATTTATCCTGTTGAACTTACTTTAAATAAAGCTAATACTAACAATGACCACTGCCCTTTCCTCGATCTTGATATCTATAGCACTAACGGAAAGCTTAATACTAAAATTTATGATAAAAGAGATGATTTTTCATTTCCTATCGTTAATTATCCATTTTTAGATGGTGACGTTCCATTGTCATTATCTTACGGCGTTTATATATCTCAACTTGTACGATTCGCTCGTGTAAGTAACAATGTTTTAGATTTTAACGAGAGAAATTTATGTATTACTGGAAAATTATTACAACAGGGTTTTCGATATCACAAACTAGTCAAAACATTTACTAAATTTTATCATCGGTATAAGGACATCATTCATAAATATGGCTCAACATGCAGACTTCTTATACGTTCAGGTATTTCACATCCAATTTTTTATGGAAATATTCTTTATAAAGCACAAAAATGTCAGTATTCACCTCAGAAACTAACAAAACCTTTAAATAGACTTATAAAGAAGGGATATAGTTACGATACTGTTGTCAGGTCACTAAAGATTGCTTATGTTGGCGTTAATATTGATTCACTTATAGGGTCTTTGCATCGGAACTAAACACATTTATTAGAAAAACAGTTGTTGGCACAACAGGGGTTATGTTCTTCTCATATATGTTATGATGGTATGATACTAAACTCCTAACGGGAAGGATTGTGCCTGATATTCATATGATGAAATCATAATCTTTCAATCAGTTTAATTGAAGTCTGGAGCTGGCATGTCAGTTAACTGCTAGTAGTCTGTTGTTATTTATGTATTAATGTCCTTTTGTTTATTTTCTTTGGTTACATCTTCTGACATCAGACTCGGACTTCTCTTCAATTTAATTTTAAATGTGCGTATTGTTATGCATTTACTTTTCTACATTGGCTAGAGGTATAGGGGGAGAGTTGAGATCTCATAAACATGTTTAACCCCGCCGCATTTTTGCGCCTGTCCCAAGTCAGGAGCCTCTGGCCTTTGTTAGTCTTGTATTTTTTAAATTTTAGTTTCTTGTGTACAATTCGGAAATTAGTATGGCGTTCATTATCACTGAACTGGTATATATTTGTTTAGGGGCCAACTGAAGGACGCCTCCGGGTGCGGGAATGTCTCGCTACATTGAAGACCTGTTAGTGACCTTCTGCTGTTGTTTTTTCTATGGTCGGGTTGTTGTCTCTTTGACACATTCCCCATTTCCATTCTCAATTTTATTGACTTATTTTTATAATGTTTTTGTTATTGTTGTTTCGAATTGCCGTAAAAAGTTCAATTTCGCAAAGAACTCATCACAGAAATTATTCATATCATGTTGTCAATTCATAAAAGACACAGCTAAATTAATCAGTCGGGAGTGATATTTGACCTCACAAGAAGCCTAAACATACGGTCTTGTTCTGCCACATTGCAATAACAGATTTCCATTCAATCTAGAGAGTAAAAATTATCACTTGCTTTAGTTGTGCGATATTTTAAACATGCATGTGTTCCTTAAACTAACGGTCTACTGGAGACAATGCCCTGTCACAATGCAATTACAGCTTTCAATTCAATCTAGAGAGTAATAATGATCACTTGCTTTAGTTGTGCGATACGTTATACATGCATGTGTCCCTTAAATAATTATTTCTCATTAATTTTTAACAGTACATTGTAATCATTGAAAGTGATTCAGACTGCTTTAAGACAATGTATTATATCTATAAATAAAGAAGCTCACTTTTCTATCTGATGTATTAGTGAACATCTTAATTGTAACGAAGCATAAACTAACATTTCCTTAAAGCTAAAGAATTAACAAGTTTATTCTTTAGCAGAATAATTACATATTAAATATGTGTAGATGCCAATAGCATTATATGATCTTATTTTTTTTTTTCGTATGATTTATTATGATATTAACATGCAATTACAAAATTGTTGTGTTTTAAATTTGGGATATCTCAATATTAGGAAATTTATTCAAGTATTTGAAATAAAAGAAAATCTACGTATTCAAATCAAGCTTATTGATATATATTTAAGTCAAACAAATCATATTTTGGGGCCCTTTATATCTTACTGGTATGTGTGAACCAAGATCGTACTTTGACCTATTTATATATAACGGTTTTTCTTTTACAAATTGTGACATGGATGGGGAGTTGTCGCATTGGCACTCATATCATATCTTCGGGTTTTTGTTTAAATCCTTCAAAAGTTATGGTTCTTAGTTTCTTTAAGTCTTTGAATAAGGTGTTATGAATTTGCTGCTTCTGTACTGGCATTGATATATATTTGAGGTCAGATCGTTGTATTGGCCGCGACATCGAAACGGGTATATTTATCAATGTGTTTATATTACTACCACTTGACTAATTTATCTGTTTAATTGTTATAGTAGTTATCAAAAGTACCAGGATTATAATAGTCTCGTCCAAGTATGGGGTTCTATGTCGGTCTATACTTTTAATGAATTTTTATAAGCTTTTATGTGAACTTTTGTTTGAATATACGAGTCAGAAATACAATGAAGACCTAAGGGAGTTACCATTTGATTTTTATGGGGGGCTAGGATGAAAAATTCGGTCCTGCATTTTTTTTTTTTAGTTGTAATCTCTGTCCTGCCTTTTTATTTTTCACTCTATTCGGGGTTTTTTGGGGGTTTTTTTTAGTTTATCCTGACATTTTTTTTACCTAAATTGTCATCCTGACTTTTTTTTTGCAACTGTCTCATCCTGCCTTTTTTTTTACTCAAAACTCAAAAAATGGTAGCTCCCTAAACTGAGATATTTGATATTCTCCTGGGAAGAAATCTTCAAAATGTAAAGAGGGGCGTAAAGGGGGGGGGGGTATCTGCACGGAAGAAATCTTCAGAATGTAAATACATGCATGGTTTTTGTTTAAGAATTTCCTTTTAAATCTTTCCATAAAATCATGTAATCTCAAAGCATTTTCTATTTGATTGGTATTATGATTTTTCCAGCAATTCCTATTTGAATATCTACGTTTTGCGGCGTACAAGATTCGTGTGTTGTCAATTTTTTAATCCACCATTGTCTACGTAAGAAAATGTCTGTACAAAGTCAGGAATATGACATTTGTATTTGAGTTTTTGATTTTGCCATTTGATTACGGTTTTCTGTTTTAAATTTTCCTCGGAGCTCAGTGTTTTAGTTATTTTACTTTTTACAGTTTGTCTAATAACAAAAAATAGGAACACTTTATTCGAGAAAAGTTGTTGTTGTTTAAATTCCAACAGCGAATTCTTGATTTTTAGCAAAAAATTTAAAGTTCGTAACGTACTTATCTAATGTGACAGTTTAATTTACTTGCCTATTCCTACACTATGCAAATCATAACTGACATATTTGTTATGATAACCCTGTTGGCATATAAAAGGAGATAATATTCTTATTTTAATTCAATTTTAATATCCCGAAGTTGTTAAAATTAATGCTATTTTGATCAAAAGTGTGATATTAAATTTTATTGTTTTACCTACGTGTCAAAAAGGCACTTAAATTCTGTACATCTTCATTTCAATTGCATATCTTGATACCGTATCTAACTATACTGTAGTGAACAAATAAAAGGGAAGTCTTTCATAGTAAATATTCAAAAAATTTAGCGGCGATTGTACATTTTATTAAATGCTATTAAATTAAGTATAAATCAAACAACACCTGATATATTTTCTGCAAATAAAGCATTTGTCTGGATCAACCTTCGTCAGGAACTCACAAACCATCAAATACCGTGTATAAATACGTAGAAAGTAGAGAAACGATATAAAAAACCAGAACAAAGCCAAATTCATATAATGTCAGTTTTGTCTGAAAAAGCTAAAACTGTAGTTTCTATGTAATCAATGAATGACATTTTGTGTATTTTGGAGATTTTGCATTTTTTGCAGAGAGTGATACAAAAGTAAATTTGATAATATAAAAAAAAGAAGATGTGGTATGATTGCCAACTATCCACAAAAGACCAAAAGTATAAGAAATAGATCATTAATCATGATAATAGAATAAGTAGACAGCTCTATCACAAGCAAAAAAAATCCCTAACTTTAAAAATATAAGGGCATACACTACAGGCACGGGGACACATTCTACTGAATCCACACAGCACGAGTAACAAACCCTGCAGAAAATATAAAAAAGAAGATGTGGTATGATTGCCAATGAGACAAATATCCACAAAAGACCAAAAGTATAAGAAATAGATCATTAATCATGATAATAGAATAAGTAGACAGCTCTCTCACAAGCAAAAAAAACCTAACTATAAGACATTCTCAATTGATCGTACCCATTCTTCGTAATTTAACTCCCAGTACCGTTTTAACCTTTTATCAAGTCAGTATATATGCATTCACCGTTACGTTCAAACATTTGAAGATATATGTGTCTTATGTCTCATCGGAGCCTCTAGTTTGTTCATAGCTCTCCTACTTTGTAGAAGAGAAGGTTTCTTAAAACGAAAAGCAAAATGCTTCCTTAAAAATATCGAACTCCAGCAAACTATAAATAACAACCATTTTGACGCAGCCATTTATGTCTTAAACACATCTCTTTTCTTCTAAATGATTTACACACTGTGTTATAGTTTCTTTGTATTCCGACCATACATTATTATGGAAGACATAACTACGTTACAACGACAAAAAAATATTTCATGTACCGGGTCAACTAAGATGACAACAACTATAAAAAGACTGCCTTATATAAGTTTATATCGTGTCTTTGATCAAAGACAAAGGATGCCGTTTGAACGTTCATCGTTTCATAAAACAAGATGTTTGATAAATCGGTCAATGGTATCCATAAGGTAACTACTATCACTTCTAACGGACTACATAAAAGTCATATTTACTATGAAAGGCAAATAGTCACAAATTAAACACAATTTGTAAGATAGCAATTAGCTTTTTCTACTTTCAAGACTATCTATATTATTTTATCTGATTATTGTACAGAAATAGGTTGTTTGCAGTTAACCAAGTACACAAATTGTCACTTTCAAAAACAGGGTTGATATGCATAAAAATCACCTTTTACTTAAGTAGATTTATGTATATCAGCCCAAACACGTGTTAGCAAAAAAGAAACATAACAATTGTGTATATGCTTTTCTTTTCGTCATAAAAAGGATTTAAATTTCGATAGGATGTTAGGGACCGTTCAATATTTATCAGATGGATGGGCCGGTGCAAAATGGGGCGGGGTAAGCACTTTTTTTGTGGAAATATTTGGATGGGCGAGAACTTTTTTTTAAATATTTAGTGGATGGGCCAGAACATATTTTATAGGAAAATTTTTTATCCATTTTATCGGTGTGTAAGAAATTTCTTTTGCGGGCACTCAAAAACTGGTAGCTTGGTTCATTTCTGTCAACTTTAAGGATTTAATTAAGGGTTAAAAAAGCTAAAATTTTCTGTTCGGACTATCTTATAAATTATTTTGACCTTATGGAATACCAAGTTGTTTAATAGTTTGGTGTATTGCTGTTAAATTTATGTATTTAATTAATAGGTAAGAAAAAAAGCTCAAATTTTTAGTTAGGGATAAATTCAGATAGTCAACTTTAATTTTTTTGTAAATTTTTCAAATCAACTTGGATTTTCAAAAACCTATACAGCTTATTCATTAATATATTGATCTTATAGGAAACCATCTTGTTTGGTAGTTAGGTGTATTGCTGTTAAATTTATGGATTTTATTAATAGGTAAGAAAAAAAGCTCAAATTTTCATTTTAGGCTAAATTCAGATAGTCAACTTTAATTTTTTTTATAACTTTTTCAAATCAACTTGGATTTTCATAAAACTCAAGAGCTATCTCAATTATATATTGATCTTACAGAAAGCCAGTTTGTTTGGTACTTTGGTGTATTGCTGTCATTTTTATGGATTTTATAAATAGGTAAAAGAATCTAGAATTTTATGTTTAGGCTGAATCTAGATAGTCATCTTTAATGGTTTTTTTAACTTTTATAAATCAACCTTGATTTTCATAAAACTGTACAGCCTTTTCATTTATATATTGAACTTACAGAATGCCACGTTGATTGGTAGTTTGGTGTATGTCTGTCATTCTTACAGATTTAATAACAAGGTTTAAGAAAAAGCTCAAATTTTCAGTTTATGCTAAATCCAGATAGTCATCTTTAATTTTTTTTATAACTTTTTAAAATCAACATGGATTTCCATAAAACTTTACAGCTATTTCATTTATATATTGATCTAAAAGAATGTCAAGTTGTTTGGTAGTTTGGTGTGCTGCTGTCATTCTTATGGATTTAATAAAAAGGTTTAAGAAAAAGCTAAACTTTCTGTTTTAGGTTATTTCAAGATAGTCATCTTTAAATTTGTTCATAACTTTTTCAAATCAACTTGCATTTTCATAAAACGCTACTGCTAAATCATTTTTATATTGATCTTACTGAATGCCAGGCTGTTTAGTACTTTGATTTTTTGCTGTCATTTTTATGGATTTAGTTAATAGCTTTAAAAAAAACTGCAATTTTAAGTTATCACCAAATTTGGATGGTGACTGGTCACCTTTAAAAAAAATTTTAACTTTTTCAAATCAACTTAGATTTTCATATAACTGTACAGCTTTCTCATTTATATATCAATCTTATAGAATGCTAGTTTTTTTTTATAGTTTGGTGTTTAGTTGTCAAATTTAGGGAATTAATTAATAGGCGAAAAAGGCTGCATCAAATTCAAAAACATGCCTGCCTATATTTGCTTAAAAGGACCATAATTTCTTTTTCCAAAAGTAGAACAGATAAAGGAATATTCATATTTGAACTAAATGTATACATAATTTTTATATATGGAATAAACTAGCACATTTTAAATTTTGTTTTAACACCAAAGTTTATTCTTTGATTTTAAGACATAAAATTTTAAAAACTTTAAAATAGAAAAAGAACCTAAATCATTTTTGATTGTCTTATAGTTTTAGAGGGGCAAGGACTTTTTTTATAGATTTTTTTAGATGGGCAAGGACTTTTTTACAGAATTTAAAAGGATGGGCGTTAGCTTTTTTAATGAAACAATATTAAGAATGCACCGGCCCATCTATCTGGTAAATATTGAACGGTCCCTTACAAACAGAACACCTTTATGATTTTCAATTCAGTGCTAAAATCGAAACCTATATAATCTAAGCCGTGGAATACTTGTAGAAGTCAAATAACCACGTTCATGTAAGAGATCACAGATCTAGTTGCAAACCAATAATATTTTTAAAAGGAGTCAACAATAACTCCATGGTATATTTAAAAGGCGTAAGTTCGATAAGGTACTAAAATGGCCTCTATTTCTAATTAAAATTTAAAACCAGGATGAAATTAAATGAAAAAACTCAATCATAACTGATAGTCCCGTAGCCGTCCGGTTTATACAGGTTTTACTAAATTTAACATTGCCATAAAGCGCGAGGTTTGCTTAGCCACAAACCAGTTTCAACCCACCATTTTTTCTTAAAATGTCCTGTACCAAGTCAGGAATATGGCAGTTGTTATCTAATAGTTCGTTTCCACGTATGTTACATTGTCATTTGTTTTTGTTGCTCTTCAGTGTTTCTGTTGTTTCGTTGTTTTCCTCTTATAGTTGATGTTTTTCCCTCGGTTTTAGTTTGTATCCCGGGTTTGTTTTCTCTCAATCGATTTATGACTTTTGAACAGTGGTATGTTACTGTTGTCTTTATTTATACAATGACAACTTTCTTTATAATGCTTGAAAATTTATAAAAGTGGTATTTATGGATAGCTAACAGATTACCTTTTCAAATTAATGCAATGTTAGTATTATACAACAATTATGTAATCAATTATAATGTTAACTGTGTCTACTAAATTTTACAAGAATTTTTCACTTTCAATTGAAATTAGCTTCTTCATGGATACCCCGAGAGGGTTGGTTTTGTTACATGTTGTTTCTAGAGCCATCATCTACAAAAGGGTGTCTCAGATTTTGGATAGAATGTATAGATCAAATTTTACACTTAATCAAACATTGTCTACTTTTATGTGATAAGGATGTTCACACTAATTACAGATTTATGAGAGAACGAATACGATAGCGAAATTTGAAACACCCTTTTGTAGCTCCTGCTGTGTTGATTAAGATTTCGTTAAAATTTCCTGTGTAGTTATAGAGATGAAAGAGCTTAATTAATTCAAGTAAACTGACCAAAATTTTGCCATTTATTGCATAATAATTGATTACATAATGATTGCATAACAAACATATTGCATTAATTTAAAAGATTAATCTTTTATCTATCTATAAATACCTCTTTTATCAATTTATATGCTGTTTTAAGAAAGTGACAGCATTTTAAAGGTTGGAGATTGGAAGTTAAAAAATCTTTGTATTGTGCTACCTTAAACCCATGACTTCCTACAAAAAAGGATGGAGGTTACCTTCCCAAAGGATTATCCTCCAATATTTCCGTGTTACTTATCATCAATCTGTTACCAATAAAACTCAGGACTGACGCAACTCAGATCGTGTGCTTATATATTGCGTTAGGGATGTGACAGCAAAATCAATCTTTATTTAAATAAAAACGGTGTGTTATTTATATTTCTCTTCATTTTTTTATGAAATAAGTTTCTCTTAAAGTTACCAAATTTTCAAAGTATGCCTTTTAAAATCTGTATGAATTTTTGATAATTTTGATAATATTTACTGTTATTCATCATATACTTAAGCATTTATCGAAATAAATTCGTTTGATATATTTTAAAATCATGAACACAATTAAGTACTGGACCAAACTGACAAAAACTTAATGCTGGCACCTTATCGGTTTTATTTTAACTGAATACATCTTTATCTGTAAGTACCAATAATAGAAATCAATGGAGATGATCGCAATCTCGTCATCAACACATTTTTAGCTCACCTGGCCCAAAGGGCCAAGTGAGCTTTTCCCATCACTTGGCGTCCGGCGTCCGTCGTCGTCGTCCGGCGTCCGGCGTCCGTCGTCGTCGTCCGTCGTCGTTAGCTTTTACAAAAATCTTCTCCTCTGAAATTACTGGGCCAATTAAACCAAACTTGGCCACAATCATCATTGGGGTATCTAGTTTAAAAAATGTGTGGCGTGACCTGGTCAACCAACCAAGATGGCCACCACGGCTAAAAATAGAACATAGGGGTAAAATGCAGTTTTTGGCTTATAACTCAAAAACCAAAGCATTTAGAGCAAATCTGACGGGGTATAATTGTTTATCAGGTCAAGATCTATCTGCCCTGAAATTTTCAGATGAATCGGACAACCCGTTGTTGAGTTGCTGCCCCTGAATTGGTAATTTTAAAGAAATTTTGCTGTTTTTGGTTATTATTTTGAATATTATTATAGATAGAGATAAACTGTAAACAGCAATAATGTTCAGCAAAATAAGATTTACAAATAAGTCAACATGACTGAAATGGTCAGTTGACCCCTTTAGGAGTTATTGCCCTTTATAGTCAATTTTTAACAATTTTTCGTAAATCTTAGTTATCTTTTACAAAAATCTTCTCCTCTGAAACTACTCGGACAATTTAATCCAAACTTGGCAACAATCATCTTTGGGGTATCTAGTTTTAAAAATGTGTGGCGTGACCCGTTCAACCAACCAAGATGGCCATGGGCTAAAAATAGAACATAGGGGTAAAATGCAGTTTTTGGCTTATAACTCAAAAACCAAAGCATTTAAGACAAATCTGACATGGGGTTAAATTGTTTAGCAGATCAATATCTATCTGCCCTTCAATTTTCAGATGAATCTGACAACCCGTTGTTGGGTTGCTGCCCGTGAATAGGTAATTTTAAGGAAATTTTGCTGTTTTTGGTTATTATCTTGAATATTATTATAGATAAAGATAAACTGTAAACAGCAATAATGTTCAGCAAAGTAAGATTTACAAATAAGTCAACATGACCGAAATGGTCAGTTGACCCCCTAAGGAGTTATTTTCCTTTATAGTCAATTTTATATGTAAAGGTCTGTAAATCAATTACTCGACATTTGTTATATAATGAGAAATTAGCAGTAGATGCCCTCAGGTCATGATGTGTATCAGTATGACATGTATATCAAAGAAGATTTAAAGATATAATATATTTACTATATCAGTTTCAAATTAATGGATTTTAAAAATCTGCAAATCGGTCAAGTATTTGTTCATCAGATAAATCATCCAATTTACGAAACAAAACCAAATCTAAAATACATTATCTTAAACCCCTGAAATATATTTCTTCATCGGTAGCTATGTATGTATCATACATGTATATTGTTCAATAATTAAACAAATTATTGAAACATAATTTATGCAATATTAAAAAAACATTATATTATCACATAAATACAAGTAACAATTTTGTGACCTTGACATTTGTTTTTGTAATGTTTTTATCTGCATATCCAGTAGTTTTTCCAATCCAAAATAATATAATATCGTTTTAAGTTGCAGTCTTGTGTCATCAGTTCAAACGAGGGAACTGGTAACGTTCTTTTTTATCTGTTGTCAGAAGATCAGCTAGTGCCGTAAAGCAAGAGTCGAACCAGTTCTAATGATTGACTTCGTTTGTATAGAAATTAACAATTTTAGGTCATCGTACGGTCTTCAATAATAAGCAAAGCCAATACCGCACAGTCAGCTATAGAAGGCCCCGAAATGACAATGTAAAACAATTTAAACAAGAAAACTAACGGCCTAATTTATGTACAAAAATTGAACGAAAAACAAATATGTAACAAATAAACAAACAACAACCACTGCAGGCTGCTGACTTGGGACAGGCACAAACATAGAGAATATGGCGTGGTTCCTTAAAACTTCTTTTATCCAATTGAAAAGCAGCGACAACAATGATTATTTGTACATGATACTTAAAGAATAAAAAAATAAATCTTGATATTATAGGTTTTCTACATACATGTACGTCAAAAGTACGCTATAAATAAGTACGCCTTTCCCAAACTACATGTAGGTATGATATTTATTTAGTACTAGCAATAGTAAATCAATTACTAATAGATTGTTGTACTGGTATAAATCAGGGCTACTTGTCTCAGGGGCTTGATGGGGAACATTGATATAATATCAGTAAATTGAAATTTTAGTCTTAAAATCATATTCATCAAGATAACTTTGTAACAATTAAAATGAACTTTAACCTTCAAGGACACTTAATTGGCCATTTGATTTCTTGAATTTACTCTTGTTTATGTATATTTGAAATTTTAAGATATAATCTTGTTTCTCAAATTCCCATGAACAATCATGGCTATTATATGTTGTAAGATCACAAAATTACCCTAATTAAAGGTTAAAGGTCAATTTTACGTACTATTGAACCATGCTAAAACCGCAAATTTTTACCGATTACATTTTCTATAAACCCACCCATTTATGGTCAGAATAGAAAACGAAAGACTAAAAAATGTCCGATTCGATCGTTTTAACAGATAAAAATCAAAATTATGTCCAGTCAAATTGTATCTCCGGGCAGACATTTTTTTCCGATGTCCTTGTTATAACCTTCTAGTGTATTGAAATGAAATGTACCGGACATGTAGATTTAAATGATACAAGCTTTGAACATTTAGTTTTATATCCTTGAATCGCATTTTATGTTAATTTCCGCTAGGTTTAACATTAGAATAAAATTGAATGTAAATGTCACCAAAAGTAGTATATAAAAAATACTTAAATTAATTATGGTGTATATAAAATGTTACCGAAACATCTTTTATTTTGTAAAATGCTATTTAAAATGAACCAACAGCGTTGTTCCTACTTAAAAACTATTAATATATGTAATGAGATTGATAGAAATGATGCATCTTGGTATATGGAGGCATGAACGAAAAATATCTTTAAGAAAAACATCCATGATTAGAACGAACATTAAAAGTGAGTATCAAAAATAGGTTCTTTAGAATTATTCAATAAAAAAAATGGAATATTCTCGAAATAAACGCGAGATTATAGGTACATATCGCAGTCTGAAACAATTAAAACTCATGTATATTTATCAATTGACTCTTAATGTCCAGTGGCAAATGTTTCTTGAATGTTCACGAATTAATAATGGAAAATGTATGTTGGACACAAGTTGTTTTCGTAATTTCAAACATTTTTACAATTTACGTTAGGCCGTAAGTTAGCCTTTTTTAGCCGACCGTACGGTGTGGGTTTTTCTCATTGTTGAAGGCCGTACGGTTGACTTCAATTGCGCATGCGTACATCCACTTCATTTGAACTTCAGTGGATAGTTGTCTCATTGGCATTTTTTTATATAAGTAATCTGCACATACCATCATATTACATATTACATCTTCTGTAGTTTTTATCATTATTTATTGAACTTTAATTTGGTAAGTTATTATTTCATATCTTTGTTTTTTGAAAATAAACGTCCTCAACATTTTATTCATAATTAACCAGCAATTCTCACCGGTTTATATATCCCCATGGAATTATTTGGGCACATAAATACGAATGGGATGATTCCGATTTTAATATGTTAAATATTTCTTTTTAGTTCTTTTATTTTGCTTTCCTTCTTTTCTATGGTTAACAACTTATTTGGTCATGTTGGTAATCCTGAATCTATTTTTCAAGTTAAATAAAAGAACGGGAGAGGTATAATTTCAGTCTGCATAAAATCACGCAAGGGTGTTTTCCTTGTCAAGTCAATATAACTCTCTCCATGGGAATTTAAAATATTCCTTATAGAATATTTGGTTATCCTTAGCTGAGCGCATTTCATAAAGGATTGACTGAGTCTAGAAGTTTTAGATTTAATACGTCCATCTTCTTCTTTGTTTAATTTGAAGAAATACGTGTTAAATTCCTATATATATGTTTACTATGAAATAATTTAATTTTGGATGTAACGCGTCTTCTGATTGGCTGACGTTATTTTGTTATGAGCCCATAGACATAATTTAGTCATGTGACCGTGACGTCATCAACGTTTTTTCATGGTTTTCTACGGTTTCAAATGGAATTGAGGATTAAATTATAAGAAATGACTGTAATATTTTTTCTGTCTATTCGAAATAACATAAAAAATGTGGTGCACACTGTTAAATAACCCGCTACGCGCGTTATTCAGTGTACACCAAATGTTTTATGTTATTTCTTCATAGACAGAAAAAATATTACAGTCATTCCTTAAATAACAAAATAGCCGAACAAGAGGGCTATAGAATTGATTTAGTGTTCAATCACATCAAGTATTATTACAAACCATAGTAATTTATAACCTTTTTGAGATGAATTTGTTGTACGTATATATCCTGGATTTTGACGTCGTCATTTTACGTTATTCTTTTTTTAAAACAACGCCTGAGAGATATGAACGACATACTGATAATACATTAATTTATTTTGTTTACTGTGATTTGATGTATTGCAGTTCATTTAAAATTCTGACCCAATTGCAATTTGCTCTATCTTATATAATTGTTCAACTGGTCAGATATTTTAACCAACTGCTATAGAAATCGCTGTCAAGTCATTAAAGAAGAAGGTTATACAATAAAGCATACTAAGTCTTACAATCTGTCACAAGACTTTCATTAGACCTCATTGTTTTTTTTGTCTATTAGACAATGCCCTTAAATGATGTAACATTACTAACACTTGAAACATATTAGTTTCGATGATGTAAATCGTGAACGAAAGTTTCATTCATAATTTCCGAGTTTATTTTTGTACTTGGTTACACCTACCTACTTCATTCATTCATGCAAATTGTTTACAAACACAAATAAATATGTTCGTGTGTTTACTATGATATTTTAGGGAATATCCCCAGGGAGGAGAGTGGATAAAAAAAACTGTCAAAGGAACCTCGTCAGTCAATAAAGTTAATGGTAGTTTTATGTTGTTAAAATTAACTTGTATGGTTTATAGCCTGTACCAATGTAAATAGCTTTATTACGATATTATCTTTTCCACAGGCTGTATCTTAGAATCAATGAAATACACGGATGACCAAAATAATAAAGAAGTATGAAAGTTGACTGAGAAAAATAACGAAGGATATGTTCTGTATGAGAAGACGTATATAACTGGCTGTTCAGAAAAAAAGGCGAAAACATCGCATCCGAGTGTAGTGAAGTGACATTACTAAAAGCTAAATGTTAAAGGTAGACATGGACTTTGGAGAGATTTTCGTATAACTTGTGATGGGACTACTGCACATCAGCAATGCCGCTACGAAATTGGTGTATTACCACTTGTTGTATACAAATAGTTTCATTCGTAACCTTTCTTGGTTTATGGACAAATACTGGAAGACAAGTTCTTTTGGTTGAGGATAATCCAACATCACCTGAAAATGTAATTTTAGCGCCAAAAATTGACAATTTGTATAGAGACAATCCAGCACCATGTACTGAGGTCCGAACTGGAAATGAAAATCGATTAACGGACAGCTGTCTCCCCATAAAAGGAATCGGCACTAGTTGCGCTGCATACTTTATGGGCAATAAACCAGTCACGCCTTTAATTAGTCGTAAAGCTACAGGAAAGTGTCGACTATACAACTTAGTATCAAACTGTTCGTTACTCAAATTAGTCCATGGATATGAAACTTTTCCAGTATCGCTAGAGGAAAGAGCCTATCCGCTGGCTTTTGCTATAAAATTTCATCGCCTTCCAGAACAAGCTGAGCGTCTTCTTCGAACGATTTATCGCTCCCACAATGTGTATTGTATTTACATAGATGGTAAGGCTCCAAAGCTCCTCATGGAACTGATGACGAGTATTAGTAAATGCATACCAAATGTACATGTTGTGCAAAATCCAATTAATGTGGTATATGCAAGCTCTTCGCATATGCAAACTGACTTTCAGTGTATGAAAATAGTTTCTAAATCGAATGTAAAATGGAAATACTACATTAATTTAACTGGACAGGAATTTCCATTAAAGTCAAATTTGGAAATGGTAAAAATTCTTCAAGCATTGAACGGTGCTAATGATATCGAGTCATATAGTCTGCCGGTATTTTTAAAATGGAGGTACGAAAAGGTTCATAAAATAGTCGCTCATAAATTAGTTGATTCTTTGAAGGAAAAAGAGCCATTCAAATATAAAATGCAAATGAGTAAAGGTAGTGCGTACGGTGCTTTTACCAGAGAGTTCGTCAATTTCATACTTTCTGATGACGTTGTGCAGGACTATATTAGCTGGCTCAATGATACATATTCACCGGAAGAGAATATATGGGCTACAGTAAATACACTACCGTGGGCCCCAGGTGGCTACATGTCGGAGGTTCGCCATCGCTACGGAACGTTCTTATCCAGAGCAATAATATGGGAAGGAGATAGGGTCAAATGCTCTGGAAAATTTTTGAGAGGTGTGTGTGTTTTCAGTAGAAATGACTTACCATGGCTTGTTGGTCAGAGACAATTATTTGCCAACAAGTTTGATGAATATCAGGACAAGGTCGTCTTAGATTGTTTGGAGTCTTTGGTCAGAAATAAGACACATCATCCTGCTGTTCACCTTCAAGACTGGTACCATTATCACAATCTTCCTCACAGTAAATTTTATGCAGCGATATCAAATATGCAAAAAGATCCAGAGTTTTTATCTCGTCAAAAAACCGTCTGGCTAGAAAATCAAAGGAACCAGAAAAATTACACTCTTTTTGAAAGAAATATACAAAATGAAGCAGGACTGGATATGGCTGGAAGCTCTATCAATGTGTATCAGATATACGGTAAAACGTGAATTGTTTGTTCTTGTAAGACATTTATTTCAAGATATAAAACGCTAAATTGTGCCAAATTAAACAAAACAATGCTGTTAAATTCTGAGAGAATAATTCATCCATATCAATATGTAAATAAAATAATATTATTAATTTAGTTTGTAAGTTTATTAATAGAAAATTACATTGTGTTGATCATTGTTTGCGTTCAAATTAAATAAAAATTTCTCCAAATCCGTATTAATTTTGCAATATATGTTTGGTCATGTTTGTTGCATTATATTTATCTAAGTGAATACGACCATGAGCAGAATAAAACTTTCGATAGCAATATGTATTAGTCTACGAGAGATTATGTTCACACCAATATTCGTGCAATAACCCTATTATTTCATAACAGCTGCGTTAAGTATGGCACAATCTCTACATTTTATACCAATAATATAACTTTGAAGCGATATTGAATTGGGCGCAACACTTGTG